>NC_041055.1:24044183-24244183 GCF_900634775.1 Gouania willdenowi | reverse complement strand
AGAGAGAGAGAGAGTGTGTGTGTGTGTGTGTGTGTGTGTGTGTGTGTGTGTGTGTGTGTGTGTGTGTGTGTGTGTGTGTGTGTGTGTGTGTGTGTGTGTGTGTGTGTGTGTGTGTGTGTGTGTGGCCGCAGCAGAACGCACTAAATTAAAGATGACCTGCAGCTTCCACCTGCTGTGGACGAGGCTGCCCCCGCACTTTGGCCGGTGGTTCCGCCAGAACCGGTGCGTTAATGTTTCATGATGGACCTGCAGAACAATAGGAATGTGATTCCCTGCACCGATGGCACACGAAGTGGCCCCGGCTTCGTTTTAATTAGTAATAAAGAGGCCTGATGGCGTCTGATCGTCATCTTTATGCGTTTTTTTGCTTCACTAACAGGCAACAGATCCGTGTCTGAGAGTGTTTTTTTATTAGCTTTACATCACATCAGTAGATTGTTTCTTTAAATGTATCGGATTACTATCTTTAAATGCCATATAGTATTAGTTTGTTTGTTTGCATGCTTATATGGGATTGCCTTAAAATGTGGGTTTTAAAAAGAAACAAAAACCTTATTTTATATTTAATAAATATGTAAGAAAAAATACAATTTTTTAGTATACTTTTTATTTGAAGTGATATTTTTTAAACAGTTAGAGCAACATAACGAATAAAAAAATGAAAGAAAATCAATAATTTAATGACAATTGTTGGGGTTTCTTTCTTTTTTCTTTTGTTTTTGGAGACAAATTAAAACATGGATATTATTATTATTAAAACAAAAGAAAGGAAAGAATAAAGGACAACCCCTATATTGTATTATTCTAATTATAGAATAAATTCAGTAAATGAAACTTGTAGTTCCTGACTCAGCCATTCCAGGCCAGGTTAAAGAAGAGGTGCAGAAGGCTTTACCAACTCACAATCTTCCAAGTAAATGACAGCATCTGTGCAAATCACGACATATTTTCATGTAATAATAATAATAATATATATTTTTTGCATGCTACGTTTTCAAACATTATAGCACCATTTTAACGTGTTTATTTACTACAATTCCGGAGTAGGCCTACTGCATTTGGCATTTTTGATGTGGCCATATTAACAGATCGACATTCAATGCAATTCATTTCAATCCAAATCAAATCCAGGGAATATTTGTGACGTGACGAATAATATTATTATTATTATTTTGCAGCAAACAGAGACAGTGTTTACAACATTTTTAGTAACAATAGTGATAAATTATGCATGTATATTAAACAAAAGCCTTCTGTCCGATTTCAAATTTTGTTTCTTGGATTTTTATTTTATTTATTTATTTATTTTAAAGTTATATTTACACGTAGTCTAACATTTAATATTTCAAAACGTATCCGGTAGCCTACAACGTTAAAAATTAAAATAGCATTTGAATAAACACAAAATTGCCTGCTTTGAAATTTCAAAACTTAAGGGACACTGAAAAATCATATTATGTAACTGATATTGAAACATTTCAATTTAAAATCATTTGAATTGTTACTGATTAAATAAGAATTCCAATTTAGAATAATCAAAAACGTACATTTTTTTCATTGCCTTATTTAATTTATCTTAGATGGATTTTATTATAATAGTATTTCGATCGGCCTTTGATACGTGAGACTTTGCTTTTTCTTTTTTTTTTTTAGTTTTCAGTAATTTACATTCTACAAAGTAGCCTTTTATATTAAAACATGCAACAACAACAAAATAAAATAACTATTTTTATAGAACATTCAACAATAAATAATAATAATAATAATAATAATCCAGCCAACGCCACGTGTTCTCCAACAGTGTGGTGCGTTCACGGCGCAGATCAGAACAGAATCGTCCTCCGTGTGTGCGTCATTAATAACCTCTGGTGTCCATTAGCAGATTGTTTGCAGTGTGCCAGCTGTGTTCACGTTTAGTACACAGTGCTAACACAGGGTTGTTGTTCTGATCATGCAGAGATCCCGGTGTGTGCGGGCTGCAGTCAGCACATCGTGGACCGTTTCATCCTCAAAGTGTTGGATCGACACTGGCACAGCAAGTGTCTGAAGTGCAGCGACTGCCAGGCACAGCTGGCCGACAAGTGCTTCAGCAGAGGAGACAGCGTGTACTGCAAAGAGGACTTCTTTAAGTAGGAAGCTCACTTATTTCTTCTTCTTTTTTTTTTGCATTTTTACAATCTGATGTGGCTGTTCTCAAACTGCAGGGCACGGCCCTCTGTAGGTCCGTGATGGCATTACACAGGAACCTTATGTAGCTGCTAACCCAGATCATTTTAGAAAGTGTCTATTTGTACGGTCCACGGTGCTATTGGTACAGTGACCAAAGTACAAGTACTAGTGTGTTAGGGTTAGGGTTAAGTTATAACCCAATATCGCAACACTTTTTAGGGTTAGGGTGAGGTTTAGTCTTCGTCACGTGACCTAAACTGGCCAAATAGGGGCGCTGCGTACGGATAGAATGTCGGTATATTGATACGGCAACCATACGGATAGCCACTGCCATAATTTTACATTAGAGTGTATGTCTTGTTAGAGCCCGATATTTAACAATGACCCGAATTGTTATTTAAAAAAAAAAAAAAAAAAAAGAGAGCGAGAGAGAGAGAGTAATAAAACGCGAAATGTAATAACTGGTCAATAATGTAACAAAAGCATTGAGCCCGGAATATAATAAAAAGAAATTTAATAGACCCAAAATGTTACATCTGATCAATAATGTAACAGATGCTCAGCCCAAAACGTAAAAACCTTTTGCTGTCATTATTACATTATGGGACAGGGAAAATATTTGCCCCTAATAGTGTAATAATTGTCATTGAGTGAGTCAATGAATTATGGATTAAAAGGCTTATTGCTTCTAAGTAGAGAGAAGTATCATACACAAATGCATATGTGTAGATATATTAAAGCCTTTTGGAGAACCCTGACATTTTTGGTTATTTATATATATATATATATATATATATATATATATATATATATATATATATATATATATATATATATATGTAAAGACAAAAGAGGTTACGTTACTGACCAGTTGTAACATTTTAGGTTTTATTAAAAAAAAATAAATTGTATCACATTTCGGGATCAGCACTTTTGTTATATTAGTTATTACATTTCAGGTTTTATGACTTTTTTTTTTTAAATAACAATTTGGGTATTGTTACATTTTGGGTCGTTGTTACATATCGTGTTCTAACATGTCTCAGATCAATGAATCAATCATTATTTACTCCAAAAAAAAAAAAAAAGGAAAGACGTTGAAATTCGCTGCTTCAAAGTTTGTTTTCATCTCCACCCTAAACACTCCATTTGTTGACTTTTTCGCGCATTGCATTGTGGGATTTTGAGTGGCGGAGACAGGTGCATGGAAGTGTTTTTCAGTCTGATGTCAGGGGAATACAGGGAACAAACTACAACAAAAATGGTGTCAATTGAATCTACTGTCCTCCTTGACTGACAAACAAAAAAAAAAACAGAAGAAATCACAGTAAGAATGAAGTAAAAACGCTTCTATTTTTTACAAGACTCCACATCCCACAATGCAAAGCGCCAAAATGTCAACAAAAGATTAATTTCAACCTTTTTTCCTTTCTTTTTGGACTAATGAACTAATAAAAACAACAGGAATTTTGGAGTTAAATGAAGGAAAACATTTGAAATCTATAACAAAGTTCACCTGTCAGTGACAGTGTGTAGCTTTTTCATCATAAACTGTGTTTTAATGCATTCTGATTGTCTGATGTTTCCCTATAAAGGAGGTTTGGTACCAAGTGTGCCGCCTGTCAGCAGGGCATCCCGCCCACACAGGTGGTCCGGAGGGCACAGGACTTCGTCTACCATCTGCACTGCTTCGCCTGCATCGTCTGCAAAAGGCAACTGGCCACGGGAGACGAGTACTACCTGATGGAGGACAGTAGGCTGGTCTGTAAGGCCGACTACGAGACTGCCAAACAGAGAGGTGAGCCATAAAAGTAAACCACATCACTCTCAGCATAACAACTACACAGTGATCGTATGGAGGTGGAGTCTGTTAATTGTGCTTTTACATCTCAAATACATCCCTGGTGTTGGGTGCTGTGTTCTACACTCAATTATTTAATATGGGTGTCATAAAGAGCTGGGTTTTCATAAAGTTATTTGGACAACTTATTTTTATTTTTAAATTCCAGCATTTGTTGATGAAGTTTTATAAATGAGGTGGGACCATAGACTGTAAAAAAGATGGACGGGACAAGCCATCGCAGAAGGTAAGCTTTTATTTTCTGACTGGCTGCAGTATAGGTCATAAACCCCGCCTCCTCAATGATAACGAATGGGATTTGGGTCTAACTGTAAAGTCAAAATACTCGTCACATCATTTTTTTTTCCAAACCTAAACTCTGCTTTGATCATTAGTTATTATCACCCCACATTATGTTCAAGTGCAAATGTTTCTGTGAAGTTTGTTTGAAATAAGTTGTTTGAGGTTGAAAAACGGGATTTGACGTCATATATGATAACGATTGGCAGCCACACTCCGCCCAGTTATACAAACTGGGCGGAGTGTGTTACCAGGGCTCCTCCCACCGGACCCTACTGCGCAAATTTCCAAGATGGCAGCGCCCCTATAAGTGCCGCGTTTTGGCTTCAAGAACGTTGAGTGGGAACTATGGAGGACGTCACGTCCATCTTTATTACAGTCTATAGGTAGGACAAGGCCATTGAGAGTCTTAAAAAACATGCAGTTAAATGTTTAAAATGAATCATCAAATCAATTAGGAGCAAGCTACTGTGTTGTGCTCTGTGTATTGGTAACAAATACCAATACACAGAGGACAAAAAAAAAAAAAAAAATGAAATTGTGTACAGACTGTTTGACCAGAGAGACAAGCTTTGATGTAAATTTTCTGTGTACCAAACAGGGGACGGGACTTGGATAAGCAAACTGCTTCTCTCGTCTCCTTTTTCGGCATGTACAAAAAAAAAAAAAGAATAACAAAACTTCTGTGAATGCAACCAGAAATAAATTGAATAAATAAATAAAAATAAAATAAAACATTGGTACATAAACAATATTAATTTATTAATATTTATTTATTCATTCATTCATTTATTTCGTCGACTGACCTACAGTATATGGAAGGGAATAAATAAATAAATATATATATATATATATATATATATAAATAATCACTATGGCTAGTCATAAATATGAGTTAGTAAAGTCATAAATATGAGATAGAGAGTCATAATTATGAGTAACTAAAGTAATAATTTTAACAAAACAATTTTCAATTGAAATTTTCAAAGAGACTTATGTACTTCCACTATTTTCCACACTATGTCATAATCTCATATTTATGACTTTTATCTTATAATTATGACTTGCTGTAGTGATATAAAAAAAAAATGTAGTTGCGGAAACAGGCTTCCATAGACCTGTTCATTCCTGTCATTAGTTATTATTAATCATAAATATTAATACTATAATAGTAATAATGTTATGCTAAATGGCTAATTAATTTTAAGAAAATTTCCATGCAACACTTTGTTTTTTTAAGTTCATCAATGTAAAATCTATTTTTTAGATATCATGTTAAGTCATTCTTTCTTTCATCTGAACTCTTGTGTTTGAGTGCATTTATAATCACACAGTCATGCTATACGAACACTATAAAAGCACTCGCAGTAGTGAAATAAATAAATACATTTCTACTTATAATATTTTCCTCTATACTGAACATCCCAGCAGCTTGCTCCTGATTGGTCAATGTGGCATTGGTTGGGTTTTATCTTCCCATCTGTGTTTTTAATTTACTACTGGACACCTCGCACAGATTTACGCGGCAACTTTATGCAAGTTTCACCAAAAAAAACACAGAAGTGGATTTTGCTAACAACAGGGTGAAATTAGTTGCACAGCATTTATTTAAGATGATAGTTTTGTGTTGTGCTTTGGTGCCAAACAGATGTGCACTGATGCCCAGTTATAGGTTCATAGGCACCGGATCATTTATTTGGGATGTAAAACTGTAAAGGTATTAATTACTAATAAACTACTGTTTTTGCAAGTTGCTACAAGAGGTTTTTATGTTTTGTGAACAAGGTTAAGGATAAGTCGACTGAAAGAAATAATTCAGATAGAAATGTGTCTCTTTTTTAACATTTAATAGAGAAAAAAAAATAGAAATGGGAATTTAACATAGAGCTCATATCTGCTACACTCATGTTGTCAGGACTAATATTAACCCCCTGAGTGAAAAACCTTCTATTAAATGTGTGTTTGTGTGTTTGACACTTTAATAATTTTACAATTTTCCTTCAAAAACCTGAAAGATTTTATTGTTTGTTTATTTGTTGCATTATTTTCTTGTTAGGACTGATTTATTTTTGTGGGGAAAAAACTGACGACTGGACGATGCAGATGCGTTTTTCTTTGTTTCTAACATTGCTGGCAAATTGCTGCCACTTTTAAAGACATGTTCATTCACAGTCATGTGATGCTGCATGTTGTTTTATTCATTAGTCGGGACTTCCTGTAGTCATTATGTGGGTGGGAAATAGAGCAGTCAGTCTGAACAGGTGCTACTTTGCGATTCTTGAAAATTCTCTTTGACAAAGTTCATACATTCATTTAAAAACAAACTATAATTTAACAAGAAAATGTGTATTTATTAGGGAGTTATGATACGATAGACGATAATGCAGTGATTTCCAACCTTTATTGGATTATGACACCGTTTGCTAAATTATGACACCTTTGGAGCTATGTTGGTATTTTTGGGTTAGGTGGAAGGATCTAGTGGGTTTAGGTAGGGTTAGGGGTAATGCTGCGCTCACACCAAATGCGTCTTCTGCAGCACCGGAAGCATCTGCCGCACAAAATGTACCACAGGGTCCGCAGGATCAAAGAATGTCCCCAAGCCCCGCCCACCAGCGACACATCAAACTCAGTGAGTTTCACTGCCTGCTGAAGCGAGGAGCTGAACTCCTTTTTCTCCTCTCATAAACATAAACCACCAGTGAAAAAAGCCGGTGTAATTAGCGGCTACTGCTAACCTAGCTCAGTGCTACAGAGAGAACTTTTACCTGCTACTACCACCTCCTCACTGATTCTCCTCCACACCAAATCCTTCCTAGTCTGGTCCCGCTTATAAAGGCGTACGGACATTTCGTGACACATCCGGTGTGCACGCAGCATTAGGGGTTAGGGTAAGGCAGTGGCTATCCGTACGGTTTCCGTATCAATTAACCGACATTCTATCCGTACACAGCGCCCCTATTTGGCCAGATTAGGTCACGTGATAGGTCAGTCATTGGCCAGTTTAGGTCACGTGACTAAGACTAAACCTAACCCTAAGAAATGGTGCGGTATTAGGTTATAACCTACCCCTAAACCTAAGGCGCTATGTACTTGTACTTCGGTAACCGTACCAATAGCACTGGGGGTTGTCCGTACAAAGAGACACTTTCTTAGGGTAACGAACAACACTTAATGACAGCCTCCATGACACCTTATTCATACGTATGATTGAGAGGGAGATTTTTGGTCATGTTGTTGATGTAATGTTTGTTGATGAGTTTAAATGATTGGAATTTTTTTTTTTTTTTGCTGATTTTAATGCTTTTGTAAATTTTAAGCTGTTGAATGTTTTCTGTTGCACTTTTTGATCATGTAAAGCACATTGACTTGCTTTGTGTATGAAATGCGCTATACAAATAAATTAGCCTTGCCTTGCCTCATGTCATAATAATAACAGCCTAATGTCAGCCTTTATATATAAAACTTCAAGTAAAGTGTTACCAAAAATATATTTGGATATAGGCAATATTGTAATTTTCTACGGTATATCGCCAAAACAGAAAACTCGATATATCTCGAATCTCAATATATTGCCCAGCCCTATCTACGCCTATCATTTTGAAAACTTTGTTATAAAGCTGCATATTAACTATATTATGATTAATGACACTATTTATTGTCCATTACTTCCACAGAAGCCGACTCAACTGCAAAAAGACCACGAACTACTATCACTGCTAAACAGCTGGAGACCCTAAAGAACGCCTACAACAACTCCCCCAAACCAGCCCGTCACGTCCGAGAGCAGCTGTCGTCAGAAACAGGCCTGGATATGCGGGTTGTGCAGGTATGTTATCATCCATTAGAGCCCGTTCCCTCAGTATCCTGACCTCACCGTCAGTGGAGCACGTACAGCTCCAACCGGCGTGGCCGTGGCTCTGCCTCTGCGCCTGTGTTGTGTGCAGGGAATTTACGGCTAGATGGAGTAAAATGAAGTCCGTGCCAAAGTCGGCTTGGTTTAAGTGCCAGCTCGTTAACAATGCTGAGAGGCCCCTCGCATATTGTCTGCTGCCGCAGAGCCACACGCTGCTCTTGAGAGGTGGTGGTCGTATATATTGTTTTATTTGCAAGGACAAAAGTAGAGAGGGAAGCCACTAAAGTGGTGCTCATTATTCAGCAGGAGGGAAGGGGTGAAGAGGGCGAACGCAGGGTGGAATATCATTAAGAGAAAAAGTAAAAGTGCTGAATTCAATTTGTTTGCGAATTCGAAATTTGAAGAAAATGATGCATTTTTTAGATCCAACTTTCATTTAGCACATAGTGTAACTTTAATTACCAGTAAAGTGAGGATAAGGTAACATCAGGGTTGGGGTCAATTACCTTTTTCAATTACAATTACGTTTTCAACTACCCATGTTCAATTACAATTAAATTACAATAGTTTTTTTATTCTCAGAAAGTCAATTACAATTACGTTGTCAAATCACAATTACTGAGCCTGAATTAAATAACCTAATAGAAGTTAACCTTCCTCTTGTGTTAGCTTTCTGTTAGCATCTCTTATGACAACTGGTCCTAAATCAGCTGTAAAATAGAATAAAAACAAACATCTATCATAGAATTTATTTCCTATTTATTGGTTATCTTGTTAAGCTTCCTAATCAATGAAAATATAGTTTTTAATATTTTTGATGTGGGCGTCTGAGCCTTTTTTGTATCATCATACCCCTAGATTTTTTATTATTATTATTTTAAATGGCAAAATGTCTCTTGATATAAAACATATTATAAAACTTGTTAACTACATATGTGTAGAACTGTACATAGAACTCTAACATGGTTCCCCGGTTTTGCGTTAAATTACAACGGACCATTTTTGTTGCAATTACAATTATAAAGTAATGTACCTGAACTCAATTACTATTTAATTACTATTATGACAGCAACAGATTTTAAAATTACAGTTACAATTATAATTATGCCATCATTGTAATCAATTATCAGTTACACAATTACAATTACAATTGACCCCGACCCTGGGTAACGTTGTAACACCACAATGCAGTGTGTAAAGATATCCAACAAAGTGCATTTAAAATGAAATAGTTGAAGTTGTTGGCACGTTAACCTGCTTGCTCGGCCTGGCGAGGACAACTTGTAGCTGTCAGGAAGTTGATTAAATGTGTGATAAATCTGATGTGGATCCGAGGATTACTGTGGCGTCAATGTTTCAGTTTCCCAGCGTGAACACAAAAAGGCGTAAAAGGAGTAGACAGTACTGGAATATTAACTTCAACTTAATGCATCAAACTAAACTAGAATTTGCAGCGCAAGGAAAAAGTAGAGGAGTGTAGGAGGGTGAAAGCAACACTGGTTTGTGCTGTTCGTAGTAAAACATTGTGCGTACTCCCTCTCAGGTTTGGTTCCAGAACAGACGAGCTAAAGAGAAAAGGCTGAAGAAAGACGCAGGCCGTCAGAGGTGGGGACAGTACTTTCGCAACATGAAGAGGTCACGTGGAGGCTCCAAGTCTGACAAGGACAGCATTCAGGAGGAGGGGATGGACAGCGACGCAGAGGTTTCATTTTCAGGTAAAGAGTAAATGTGCATTTCAGAAACTGTTTGTGTTTCTTCCCAGCTTTTATACTGTGTACATAGCGAGACATCTATTATCCCCCACCACAAAGTATGGAAAGGAGGATATAGGTTTGAGCTCCGTATGTCCGTCCGAGTTAAAGGGGACAGCTTTTCTCAGAAACTGTTTATGATAGAATAACCAAATACGGTGTGTGGCTTCAGGGTATCAATACCTTGATGGAGTTCGAAAATGAGAAGCGCACAATAATTTTTTTCCGCAGTTATTGCCCTTTTTCCGTTTTGGCGGTGGATGTTGATGACTATGTCTTCTTGTTATTTTTACTATAGTTTATTATTTGATTAATAGTTGAAAAAATAAGGGAATAAAACAAATATTTTCTTATTTCTTTTACAAGTCTGAAATAAACTACTACTAAACCCCATTTCGATATCACAATTTTCTGATGACCTCAAATATTATTATTTTTTTTTCTCGAATTACTTTTTGATCATGTTTTGTTACAGTGTTACAAATACAGGATTAGTGAAAAAAATTGCACAATCTCAGATATTTTTAGACTGCATTTTATTAGAACTTTATTTATATTTGAGAAAGTGAAAGTATGGAATACAGTTATTTAAGATTGTGTTTAAATTTTGAAAAATAATATTTCATAATTCAATTCAACTTTATTTATTTCGCGCAAATTACAACAACGGTCATCTCGAAGCGCTATCAAAATGTTCTTAAGAAAAAAACATTTTTTTCTTAAAAAAGATTTTCATCAGTAGTATTTTTGTAATCAATTGCTAGACATGTCAGGCGACCCCATTTAATTTCCAGGCAACCCCAAATAGGGACACGAACCCAAGGTTGAAAAACACTGAACTAGCCTGACATAACTGAGTCACATTTCATCAGGATCTATCAATCATGATCCACGATTAAAATTAAAATTTCCCCATTGATGAGAGAGGCGTGTTTTCATTTCTGAAACTGATCTAGACTCAGTATCATGTATATGAATAAGCTTTAAAATGTAATGGAATGTTCCATGATATTCAAACAAACAAACAATTAAACAGATAAATGAATGAATCCCTCCTTGGAGGAGGTAATAATTATTTGATGAAAAATTGAATATGATTTTAGGAAAGTAAGAGTTTTTCTATTTTGTTGGCGAACTGCCATTAACCTCAAGTGTGTCGATTCATTTTCTCTAATGAGTGAATCCAATGCTTCCATATTTGGCTTTTTTTCTCTGACTGGCCTTGATGGGAATTGTTCATTAGTCAGATCTTATATCTCTCCACCTCCACAGACGAGCCCCCCATGTCAGAGCTCAGCCACACTAACGGCATCTACAGCAGCCTGAGCGAGTCCTCACCAGCCATGGCGAACCGCCAGGTGGGAACCAATCACGGCTCCTTCCCTCTGGAGCACGGCATTCTCCCTTCTCAAGACCAGTTCCACGACATCCGCTCCAACAGCCCTTACGGACTTCCTCAGTCTCCGGGGTCTCTTCAGGAACTTCCCAGACACCAGCCTCTCATCTCAAGTCTCGTCTACCCCGACTCTGGTATTTCCATCATGACCCAGGGCGGCGGGCCAGGCATCAACGCTGCTGGGAGGGTCTCTCTGGGGGCAGCCAATGGTCCAAGCTCGGACCTGTCCACCGGCAGCAGCGGAGGTTACCCAGACTTTCCTGCTAGTCCCGCCTCGTGGTTGGATGAAGTGGACCATGGACAGTTTTGATTGGTCAACAAGAACTTTTCCACTTCAAACTCTACTTTCTGTGTCTTGTTGGATTTGAGGAAATCAAAATGAATCACTCAAAAACAAAAAAAACTGCTGTTATTGGATTTCCAAAATAACTCATTGCCATAACCATTGGACTTGTGTCATCTGAAGCAAAGATGAAGACGTTCCTTGTTTAAAGCACTTGGTCTATCAATAGTCACACTGCACAGAGTACTTAAAAACAGCCCATTAAAACACCCACAAGATCACACTTTTTCCATTTTCACCAAATGTCCTTTGACAGCATCTCTTCTTATAGTTATTTCTTAACTTCGTCATCCTGAGTCTTAAAATTTCAGTATGTTGCCAAATGTCTTATACACATAGATGTATAAATACAAAGATACTGGTTTATCGTTGTGGAGACTATATTTTTATACAAACCCTTTGCTGGACATGAATAAGAACACAGATAGGAGGACTTTGTACATTCTCTAAGATAGGGAGGTCATTGAAATAGGTGTTTGTTGTCTTAAATGGTACCGAGGGGTCCAATTACTTCTATGCATTTGTATGTTCTCAGATGTATCTTGTTCGTTTTGTTCTACTGGTAAAAAAAAAAAAAAAAAAACAGCCCCGCAGAGGAACTTTGGCACCCGGGGCCTGATGTATACGTTTGTTTATGTGGAAATAGTTTTAAGTCTTATTTATTCCGTCTGGTATTGATAATGGTTCTGAAATAAATAACAGGAATTTAATACCTGTTGCCTGTTTTTTTTTTTTTTTTTTTAAATCTATTTGTTTATTTATTTTGCACATTCTAGTGTCTGTGTCTGCACAGTGAGCGCCTGGCTAACTATCAACACTGTATCACAAGTTCAACAGCTCTTTAGCTGAAAAATTTGATGCAGTCAACTCGTCAATTCAGACATTACGGGGTCTTGTTTGACCAAACGCCCCCTGTGGGAAAGGAATCTCCAATCCATTATCCAAGAAGGGATCGAGTGCCCCCCCGTGAATTTCCTCATTTGTTTAGGCATTCGAAGCCGGGTTCAATTAAATAGATTAAAAAGAAAATGTGCGTGCGTGCGCGTGTGGCCATGAATGTGTTCTTGTGTGTCGCCAATGTGGTTTTACGTTCGTGTGTTTTCTTTAACGCCGTAGGACGGATGGACAAGGCGGAAAAACAGAAGGAAGATTCTGTGGAAGTGAATTCAAATTGCCTTCTTCATTCTCCACCATAAACCCGCTCGACTCCTCGAGTTCCACGAAACACAAAAGGAAACAGCGCGGCAGAGTTTCAGCTAATCCGTCTAGCTAAGCGACCATTCAGGGTCATTGTTGTCCTTTTAAAAGCAACAGGTGTGTAACTCGACCCGAGTGCGTTTGGCGAGAGTGAAAAGTCAAAAGCTGACCTAATCGCACGTGACGATTGTTTGGTACGTTTCCTCTGTACTTTATTGTTCTTCTTAGGTCACCAAAAAGACATATTTATAGCTTATAATCACACCACTTTGCCAAACTACACCCATTTATGTTTTAGCCACACTTTATGTAATTTATGTGTGAATATTTAATCTCTCTTATCCTCACAGCAGGTGTGAGTCACTGGTGACCACAGCACGAACTCCCCCTAAAGAAACAACTGGGATTATCTCACACCACTCAGTCAGATTGGCTCTGAAATCCACTATTTCCTCAGGAAAGAATTAGGTTTGGTTTGGTATGTGATTTTTTAAGTTTGGTCATGAAGGAATGAATGACTGACTGAGAAAATCAGTCATCGCTGAGGTGTTGAAGAGTCAGGGTCACAGTATAGATTGGATCTTAAGACAGAGATGGTTTTTATTTAGACGGGGACAGTGCACAATTTGACATTGACCAAAAGGAAGGATGCATTATACCAGGTTATAGCAAAAATGCTAATTTCCACCTGTAGTCCCTGGGCAGGTTGATGTTACAGTACAAAAAACTGATTATAAATGTAGGTGAGCATGTGACCATGGATTTAACATCATCATTAACATACATTTAATATATATCGTGGCATGTGCTAACGCTAGGGTGTCAATCAAACTCATGGTTCAGGGGCCAAATATGGACCAGTTTTATCTCACGTGGGAAGCAGATTTTAGGCGGGAAAATGAGAAATTAAAAAAAAAAGATTTAGCCTTGTTTGCACTTTTACATACAGTATAAATGATATGTAACGTACGTAAGGCACTGCCAATATCCAAGCAATAAAGAGCGGATGTAATTAATTTGGGAACATTTTGTGAACATTTTTGTGGAAAATGACAGGATTTTGAAAAAATTAAGAGATTGTTTAACAATTTCAGCTTCTGATATAAGCATGGGGAAACTGAGAGCCTGTAGAGTGGCATTGAATTTCTGTATATGGAGTGCCATATAGTTGTCAACTTACACAATTAGTCATGTTTACTTTCTCCTGCGGGCCACACTGGATGCTTTAAAGGGCCGGATTTGGCCCCCCAGCCTTAATTTCGACACGTGTTCACTAAAGCATCGATACAAAAGTACGGTAATAGCTGGACTATCAAGGAGAAAAAGTAAATTAGAGATTGTTCTAAACAAAAAAAATGCATTAAAAAAGTCATTGTGTGTATGTTTGTCACAGCTGATTCTATATTGTCTTTTTCTATAATCAGTAATGCATTAAAATCATGTGTCTTTAAATGCATATAATAATGTGAAGAGACACAAAAACTTCTCATGTTGATGTTTTTTTTGGAAAATCATGAAAAGGAAGACGCATTTTAGAATAGGACAAAATAAATGTGTTATGCATGAGTTGGGTTTGGAAAATAGGTATAAATACATTTTAAAATACTGGATGTATTTGAATCACACTTCCAAACTGTACATATTTTAAAATAGGTTAGACATCTGTTGTTCCTTATAGTTCCATGTAACTGAATGTATTTGTTGTGTGAAGATATGAGACATTAATCCCAATGACATAACATTGGTTTAAAAAAAAAAAAACACACACACACATTCATGCTGTGGTAGCTTAAAGTAATACAAATGTAAATATTTTCTACAAAATGCAAAGTTTTTATCGTTAAAAAATTATGGCAGACTTTTGTTGAGACTAAAAAAGAAGCTGAAAATATTTTTAATAAATCTACAACACGGACTTAAATGATGATCAATTGCGTTACGTGTGGAGTGAATAAAATCCTGTTTTAACTGGAGACACTGGTCATTGGTTTGCAGCTACCGTTGAAGCTGTTGCTTTTAACTGCTCTTCCTATAAGGGACTCTCAGGCCTGTTGTCACACACACACACACACACACACACACACACACGCACACACTGACCCCCCAGCCCCATGTCAGATGGTGCTGAGTAAATCAGGCCTGACAATAACACCTCCCTTGGGTCCCACACGTCACAGCTACAATTCAGACCTAATGGAGCAGCAACGAAGGGAAGGCAGTGTGTGTGTGTGTGTGTGAGTGTGAGTGTGTGTGTGTGTGAGTGTGAGTGTGTGTGTGTGTGAGTGTGAGTGTGTGTGTGTGTGTGTGTGTGTGTGTGTGTGTGTGTGTGTGTGAGTGTGAGTGTGTGTGTGTGTGTGTGTGTTGTGTAAGTGTGTGCAAATGTATGCATGTTGGAGGCAGTGTGCGTCTTTTCATTTTGGGGCTTCTTAAGGAGGGTGTGTGTGTGTGTGTGTGTGTGTGTGTGTGTGTGGGAGAGAGAAGGAGGAGGAGCCCCGTGGATAATCTGTGGGACACATAACAATCAATTAAAGCAGTGTGTTAATTGAATAAAATCCGGTTAAGTGTTTGCATTGCAAAGGAATGAATGGTAAAGAGAAAAATGATCAGAATTCATATTAAAGCGTAGAAAAATAAGAGTTTGGATGAGCGGTTAAAAGACATATAATAGGTTAACGGACATATCTCAAAAGGCCATTATATGGGGAGACACCCCTCCCCATGGTAGAGAACAAAATACAGCTGTATTTTTTTTAAAGTATGATATATAAAAAGTAAGAAAATGATTCGGAATTGGTGGCATGGCTGTTTTTGAACGCATTTCAGGAATATGCCCTGAGGAGGATTTTTGCGATTTATCGGAAACACATAAAAAAATTATACCTGAAAACATTTGTTTATGTCATATTTGGTACCAAAATGTTGACACATCTTCAATAAAACAATTTGCAAAAAGTGACAAAATAACAGTCAAAAATATTTTGACTTGGGGAATAATTTTGCGCAAGATTGCCCATAACATCGTCAATATGTAGGGCAGAGTATTGTAGTATATGGTCTTAAAATCATCCCAGTCCATCCCTCAAGCTCATTAAATAAAACTTTTGGCGAGAAGAAACAATTATTGCCTGAATATAGTCCCCTAACTAACATTGTCGTCTTATATTCCGACAAAATCGGAAAAACTAAAATTAACCGAAACTTGGAATGGACTGGGAAATTTTGTCACTTTTTGTCATCTGACGGCCAAAATAGATTTCGAAGCGACTCAAGTTGTTTGATTGAAGATGTGTCTCATCATTGTCGACATTTCAATATCAAATATGATATAAATGTTTTGAAACATATTTATCTGATTATTACGTGTTTTCAGTAAATCGCGAAAATCGTCACCGGGGTATTTTATCAAAATGCGCTCAAAAACACCCCTGCCACCAATTCCAGAGAGCACTAGAACCATTTTCTCACTTTTGATATATATCGTACTTTGAAAAAGGATAGTGTCTAGAGATACGTTAAACGTACCCATAGCCCCCGGGACTATGGGTACGACCGATGACGTTGTCAGACCTTTTCTACATAAGCGTAATGTGCCTGTGTTTTCACTGTGTCAGAAGGAGTGGTCTAAGACGCCTGATTTAAGGATTCTTTGTTCCGCTGCCATGGGTTTGAATCCCACTTTTGACATAAATAGTTTTCTATTTTAACATATTTAACATGGCAAATTCCACCTTTAAATATACATATACGACAGAAATAAACATTTTAGGGTATTTCCTGGGTTAGGGATAAAGTTAGCGTTAGGGATAAAATAAAAGGGTTAGCAGGTAGCTAAAAATAAATGAGCTAAAATACAGCTGACGGAACTTTAAAGCTGATATCTGGAGTTTCTGAGAAATCTATGTTTATGTATCATTCTTTTGAAATGCGAAAAAATACCTAACTAGTCTTTTACTATGGTCTACTGCTGGTAGTCATTCATATACATTAATGTAAGTCCCTCCTTCGTCCTATAGACGCCCATACAAATGGAAAAGATCGCAGAGTGCATCCAGCCAATAGGCTTCGACTTCCTGTTTTTGAGACTGTCAATCAAAGTGAATGCAGAATTGTGCACGGAAACAAGACCGCGCGTCTCAACAGCAAACAGGTAAATATGATTTTGGCTCTTACCTGACCCATAGACCTATATCAATGCGACCCGATGCGACCTTGTTATGTTACGTGATGCGCGTGCAGAAAAGTAGAGGCGTGGCTTCTGGTAAATTGAGGCAGTGGGAGGAAGAGAAGCTGTTTAGGACGGGACATCGCGACGTCCTCTCAGAAACTCCGGATATCAGCTTTAAGTCACGTGGTGCACCTATCACATGACCTAAACTGGACAATGAGGGGCGCTGCGTATGCATAGAGTGGCAGTCTATGGATACATTTATCGTATCCATAGTCACGGCCTTAAAAGAATGATAGAGTTGTGTCATGGGGAGGGGTATCTGATTTGTCTCTGGTGCTGGTCACAGACCTACAAGTAAGTGTCCATTCACTGGAAAGATCAGATACTGGACAGAATCTTTCAAAATGAAACATGTCGAGAGTACAAACTTAACATTCTCCACACACACGCTGAAGCAAACAAACTGCTCCTACCATCACCATACTTTTGTTTATGTTGCAGATTAATGGCACCAGCTGCAGCATTAGAGCAATCTAACTAATCAACACAGTCATTAGCGTGTGTTTTCACTGACAACTTTAATCAAATCCATCACGGCTCCACCTCCCCATTACCAGCACGCCGCAAAATTATATCTTCATTTCACTCTCAGACAGGAAGGCGATGGCGAGCAATCCGTCTGCGGTGGTTGACTGAAATGCATTCAGGAGCGTTCGTTTTGGAAACGCATGGACCCATGCATCACTCGGCTCGTCCTCTCAATGCTGCTGATTTGATGTTTGTCATTTTTAATGCGAGAATCAAAGCACTTCATGCTGGCGTTAAACTGGGACTGTATGTGATCATTCTGATGTGGTGTCATGCAGCTTGGTGAAGCAATCAGTAGTATTGATACATTAGAGCCGAATGATAGTTTGAGCACAGTGTACTCTACTTAATGACATTAGACAAAAATACAACTAAAAAGTTAAAAAAAAAATTCATTAAGTTTCCTAAATTGACTGAAATATGAAATATTTCACTACACACTGTTTGAGATCCCAGTTCCTCTTCCTCATGATAATAACTATAATGTTGTTTTTACTTTATACTTTATATTTACATACATTCAAACTGTACGCTGTCTAAAATCCTATACGCACATAATTGTTTTAAGGCAAACAACAATCAAAAGGTCTTTTAACAACATTAAGTTTGCCTTTTTTCTGTATATAGTCATTAAAATATATATTTCACCTGCAAACGCTGAATAAATTCTTTGTAATAACCAATGCATTTAATTTCTTTACATGAAAAGCAAAAATCCCTCACACATCTTTGTATTTCATATTTCTAAATGTAATCAAATAGTCAAATAAAGTTGCCCGTTATTTCCATAATGACTGGTTTTATTTAAAGTTAGTGGAGACAATATATATATATATATATATATATTTTTAATTGGAATAAAACTTAGTGTAGGCCTTATAGAAAAATAAATCGAAAATATTTTGCTCAAAATAAACGCTCGGTTTATTATCACTGTTGGAAAAGTTTGCCGCATTGCATTGTGGGATGTGGAGTCCTGTAGAACGGGGCATAGAAGTGCTTTTGCTTGATTCTTACTGTGTTTGCCTCAAAAAATTCTGCCAATGTGACTTCCCAACACATTTCTGGTGTTTTCACGGACTAAAAGTTGCAACAAAACAATGGCGAATGTTCATTTTGGGGTTTTCGACGGAAAGATCCGAATCTGGCCAAAATTGAAAGTCTTGCAGAGTGAGGTGATATCATGGGGTAAAAACCAAAAACTGACCTCCTTGTCTAATGAAGAAACACAAGAAATCACGATAAGAATGAAGTAAAAACCCTTTTATCCACATCCCACAATGTGTGAAACTTTTCCAAAAATGTCAACAAAGTGTTTACAGTGAAGACAATTTTTATTTTTATTTCGAGCAGCAATTGCAACATATTTTTTTTGAGCACATGATCTTGTGATTTTCTATGAGGCCTGCACTATGGCTGTGTTCAAAATCGCTGACTAAAGTACTGCTCATACCAAGTCTGACGTCAAAATGAGTATGTAGTGCATTCACATTAGTATGAAAAGATTAAGTATGTGAGAAATACCCAAATTTATATTATATCAGGGCATTTTTTAAGTATACACGGTGGTCATACTCAACCGCCCCTAGATGCATTGTGAGCAAAAAAGCATTTCTTCTTGTCTTCCATTCCAATAGTGGGTCTCCAAAAAATCTTTGCAATATTGGCATGAAATGGGTTTTCCGGATCAAATGAGCACATGTTGATATTCTATTTGGTCACTTCCTCATTTAAAATGTAAAGGTGGAGAATCAACAGAGATATTTAGCCTCAGTGTGCTTCAGGTTATTGTTGTTGTCGGTTTGAAATGCATCTTGGGAAACTTGGAAGTATACTTCAGTGGGAATCATCCTAATCATCCTAACCATACTAATAATATAAAGTAGATAGTGTTTACTCATTGAGTTTGTCTTTATCTGTTCCTGTAGATTGGCTGTTTTTGACTCCAGCATTTATTTCATTTTTCTCTTATTATTACATAACCAAAAATCATCACTTCACTTTTGAGTGACTCCATTGTGCAAACTGAGGAAATACTTAAGGGGCATTTTTACAAGCTGGTGCTGATTGCAGTATTTTATTGCTGGATTTCATGGCAGCGTGTGCTCATATTTGTTTCCCATTGGGATAATCACCTTGTTTCTCATTAGGAACCCTGGCTCTGGAAAGGGCCATCTCGGGGGCCTTTTGGCATGAGGTGTTAACAGCTCCCCGGGGGGAGGCCATGAGGCTGTCTGGCTGCAAACGCAACCCCCCCCCCACACCCCCCAACCTCTCCGCCCACAAACGCAACACTCACCAAACCACTCAGTCTCACAGATGGTCGCTTGCGCCCACAGCCAGCCATCAAGCTTTTCAATTATGGTTGAGCCCAGAAAAGAGCCATCGCTCAGCTGTCAGACTGCAGCGACACAGTAGCTACGTGAGGAATGAGAGGGAGAGAACATTCCTGCATCCACAGCTTGGAAGAACCAGGTGGCAAAAGCCCAGCATCACCATAGAGAGCAGCAGCAGCAGCAGCCAGGACGAGGAGGAGGAGGAGGGGGATCCTCCTGGTAAAAAGTCAGCTTTGGTCCGTGACTTAAGGAGGTGATAAATCACTTAGTGGGATTGTTGTTCTTTGAGGCGACATCTGAAGAGGCATTTGGAAAGGAAAGCCTTATTGCTTTCTTGCCTGTGTTGCTTTCTAAAAAACAAAGTGGAAAAAAACAAGGTCTAAATGTTCCCTGCTTACTGTTTTAATGTAAATACTGCATTATAGAACATTAGAAAAGAGTGAGAAATTGTCCTATTTTCTATGAGGAATACAGATATTTAAGTATTCCAGATTTTGTGATGTGTTTTGTGGCTCCAAGTTCACATTCTACATAGTAAAAAGACAACATAACATTCCCTTTGCACAGCCTGATCTAAAACTATAAGCAATTTATACCACAGTTGATCAAATGTTGCCTCAAAAAAATCCAAAAAAACAAAAACAAATGAGAAACATTAAGCAAAAACAAATGAATAAGTGTTTTATGACGGATATTTCTGTGTTCCTTATACCGTACACTGTGAGAATAGCTTTGTGCTGAGGTCTTTTTATCCAGTTCAAACCATCACTCAGCAAAGCAAAGCACAATTTTTACATTTACATTACAAACTCTCAAGTTTCAACACAATCTCACTGTTGAGTTAAAATTGTTTCACTTTCCACATTTTTTTTTTTCATTTAGATTAGAAGTTAGCTTTGCACAACATCTTTTCTTGCTCCGCAGCACAACTAAATAACATGCCCTGCAGGCCATAAAAAATGAGCAAAATGTGTTGCCATGCACGAAAAATATATCAAAGTCCATTTTGTGCCATTATCACGAACTTTGTGAAATGAGCTGCAAAATTACGGTTTTGTTTTCATGAAAGCAGACGTTTAATAGAGACATTTCCAGTTCTCCCCTTAGTGTGAGGGATTGAATTGGCTTATTGCCTGAAATTAAGTTTTAAATTTACTCATGACCGCCTAATCAGAAACTCTTAATTATTGTCCAAATTATTATTATTATTATAAAAAGTGCAGTTTTTTTTTTTCTTTCTTTTTTTTTTTTTTTTTTTACAAAATCAACCAAAAGAAATTAAAGAAAGGTTTGTTCAAATGTCTTTCAATTTTGTGAAAATTTCTGTACATTACATACAATCTTGCATCGTTAGTTTTTTAATTTTTAAACTTGTTTAACTCATATTGTCTTTGGACCATTTTTACATTTTGCATTTACATTTTCAAAACCACTGCAATTTTGATAACTATAGCATTTAAAATCGTGGAGTTTCTTTACATGAAAAATTGACCTTAACACTACTTTAAAGAATATAATCCAATGCTCGTTTCGAGCGTTTCAAATAAAGGTTGTTTGCATTGATTCTAAAAAGTGTCTTTGTGAGTGCGTCGCATATTGACCAAGTCAAGGGGCTGTTAATCATCATAACTCTATACCTAAACAATTTATAACAATAAATATGTATTGTTTTTTTGAACCATTGCTGTTTTAAGGCTTTAAAGTGTGGGTGGCTTCACAACTTCACTAAAATGACTTAGTTATTCTCTAATAATGCTACAGCTACACTATGGACACTGATTATCCTAATCCTTTTTTAAAGGAAATAAAAAACTTTATTTACAAGCATGTGTTGACACATATTGAAACCAAACACATTTTGCTTTTTAGGTTTTCTGCTTATCATCTATCATCAAGTAGATATAAAAGTTTCACAGATTCTTGCTATAAAGGGACATTTCAGTGAAAGCCTCACTGCTGACACTGACCTCCTGCACTTTCTGAGCTCACCTCGTAGAATACGAAATCTATAACCCATAATATATAGGAAATCAATGAGGCGATAAGTATCGGGAGCTGAGTGTTTGCTCATCAGGTCTATGACCTAATCATCAGACGACCAATCCAAAACATTGCTTCTAAAATCTGACGTTGGGGAATTTCTTGTACCATTTAATTGTGACACTGAATGTGTTGCGTTTCCGCTACCTGTGGAAGTTTTAGCTGCTTTTAATGTCTGATTTACACGGTAATAACACATTGAAGGTTTTCGCATATATGATCTCCCTGAAACATAACGCTAAGGTTTGTACGCGAGTTCCTTTGCAGCTCCGCTATTCATCTTTCAGGGAGAGAAGTAATCCTGCTCCAGTCTGATGGCCCCCCAAGGTCGTAGTCATCAGTCGCCAAAAACCCAATCCAGGTTGGAACATTTGTATCAACCTCTCTCTCTCTTTCTCTCTCGCTCCCTCTTCTCATCCCTTTGCTGTTGTTTTCTTTCCCCCTTTTTTCATAATTCATGTCAGAGGACCTCTGAAGAGATGAGTGAGGCTGGTGTGTGTGTGCGTGTGTGGGTGGCGAGGACAAGGGGGTGGAGAGGGCACACACTTAATCCCTGGGTCAAGATGTATTTATTGAAGATTAATAACCGAGCAGCAATCTCATCATGCTCTCTATGATTTTATAATTTGGTTTCTGGGGGTTGAAGGGGAGGGAGGACGGGAGGGATGGATGCTGTGTGTGTGTGTGTGGGTGGGGGGGGGGTGAGGGATCAGGGACAAAGACAGGATGGAGACGCTGAGCTATTGTTAATGCATGATCTGAATACTGTACGTTGCAAAACTCCCCACGTCAAGCTTTTCTGGGATTTTGGAGGGTTAAAGCACAGAGATGTTCAAAGAACCAAAAGGCTGTGTTTGAAATGGCCCACTCAGCACTATATGGTTAGGATGATGAGTGTTGATGAGCGTTCCCACTGAAGTATACTTCCAAGTTTTCCAAGATGCATTTCGACCTTACAACGACAAAAACATAAACATAAGCATAAACTTTTTATTCAGAGGTTATTTACAAAATGTCAACAACAGAAGACTTGTCCATCCAGCCATACATGTTTGAGCCAGAGTCTGACCCGGCGGAGCGAGATAAAAATGTAGATGATGAACCTGCAGAACCCTAACAAGTGAGCTAACACAAGCACCGAGCTAACGCTAGCGCCAAGCTAACGTCACGAAATGCATTTTAATACAGTCTTTTCAAAGACAAAAACGGCAAAATGAAATGACTAATGAAAACTTTAGACTTAAATTAAATCACGTAGGCCATATCATCAAGGATCTAAAACGAGCACACAGCGCTAACATATGAAGTCTGAAGACGGTGCAACTGCTAATGCTAACAAAACAATTACAGGGACGTCTTATCATCACACTTTTTAGCGTTATTTACAGCTTACCGAAGTGCTCTGTTCGTCGTCTCCAAAGATAGAAGGAATTGAACCCTCAATCAGACAAAGTCTTTCAGCAAATCCTTCTTTATACTGGCGGAGGTTGCAGAAGCAGTCATCCTTGAAGTGCTTCGCGCACACAAAAATGACCTTACCCACAGATGTGGGTACATTTCAGTGAAAAATAAAACTCAACCAGGCACTTTGAAAAGGTTCTGATGCTGGGAGACGGTGTAATGAAGCGTGTGGGTTACTACATCCAACAACCAAACAATTTGACTTATCCTCTCGTAACTTCAGCATCCTTGAGCTTGGACTACAAAATAAAAAGCGAGAAATAAAAATGGCGGATTGCTCGAAGTGTTGGACCTGGAGTTGATGTACTAATTTGGCAGTTCCGCTGCAAATACTGTGACGTTATTGTTCAAAAAACGTAATAGAGAATAGAAAAATCGAAACAGATTGAAAAATATGAGCAAAACAGAATATAAAGATATCTACGAAGCACCTGAAGAGATTAATTTGATTTTTTCTGCACTTCTAAGCACTCTAAATATACAACAAAATGCATTTAAGGGCTAAAAAACATAGTATTTAAGGTTTATGATTATAAACTCACCTGTTTTCCAGAGTTTTAGCCTCTGAAAAATGACTTACTGAGCAGCTCTGAAATCGGGCTGTTTTGGGGCCTAATTATGTATATCCATGAGTGGGCGTGTCTATAGACGCTCACTCACTTCATGTCTCACTCTTTTTTACAGGGTGATCAGTGATCACCAAAGCAATTTTATGTTTGCTATCCACACTGTTGTTATTATTTTCAGCCAAAAAACTGCACATTACAGTAAAACACATGGATATTTAAGAGGCTATTGTTATTGTGAGTCTATCCCAGTGCTTAGGGTCTCACAGCAGCAGAAGTTATTCAAACTCTCACCAGAGTGTTAAGCTGCTAAGTCACTTTCTCATCCTCCTCTTCTCTTCTACAGGAATAGTGCATTTAAGATGATAATCATTTGTTCTACTGCGTCGCATTGTGTCACAAACACGTGAGATCAGTGATACAAGGCCATATAACAGGTTCACCAATGCGCTGAACCACAAGAGTGGCGTACACCTCCGCATGAACAAATAGTGTTAAAACTACAGGGTACGTTCACTGTGGGGACGCGGCCCCGGCAGCAGGAAAGTTCGGTATTTAGTTTTATCATTAGCCATCACTCCTTCGCTAGCGAGAAAAAAATTCTCAAAAGTTTTGATCAGGTTGGTGGTGGAGTCCATGGGCGGAGTTACCAGCAGAGGGGAGGGTCTTTTCTTTCCTGATTTCATTTGTGACGTCACAAATGAGTAAAATTTGAAACGGGGCATTTTTCACTGTGTTGTAAGACTCACACAGACCACAAACAAACAACTGGATGTTTTTATTTCGTATTTTTTGTGCTGCGTGGACACTCAAGTTTCCTCATTTGTGTTCAAAAAGATTGCAAAAGTGGATTTTTCATAATATGCCCCCTTTAAAACTTCGCTTGAAAAGCAGTCTCATTATCAAAGATATAAAAGTATTGTTTTTCATGAATCATGTCTCTGATCCAATCAGAGATTGTTAGGCAGGGCGGCTACAAATTTAGCGATGACTGGTATAGTGGATTAATATTAGATGAGATCAAAATGATGTGATTGACACAATGACATTGGAGAAAGATTTCTTTTAAGTGCTTTGAGTTTGATGCTACAACAGCGATAGCAAGATGTTTTCATTCGTCTCTTAAGGTAAACAGTATCTCTGGATATTGCATATGTAGAGTGGCAACCTTTATCTCATTCAGCTAATGGATCTGTTGCATGCTTAGGGCAGCGACTGGAGAAACGGGGGATGGGGGGGGGGGGGGGACATCGCTTGTCCCCAAGCAACAGGGGAAAAATACAAAAAAGATGAATTTCCACAGAGGGTAAAGGTTCCGGGTTCAAAGAGCCATCCCACGTCCCAAATCATTTATATGTGTAATAATAACGAGTGGATTGAATAGATTGTTCGTCCCTGACCTTGGTCATCAAGGCAAACCTCACGCCTCTACATCAAAGAGGACAAGCAGACATGTTTGCATACAGTGACGGCTGCAAGGCAGGAAAATAGGACGGAGGAAATTAAGGAAGGAAGTGAGCGGTGGTATATGCAGAGCAGCGGTGATGAGGGGGTGAAAGGGCAACTAGTTTACATTTAGTTTGGAATGGAGATCAGGCCATGAAGGGTGGCGGAAGGACACAGTGGAAGCTGTTAAAGCACTCCCAGTGTTTTTTATTACAAAAATATCAGATTTATTAGAGTCAACATGTTTGCTGACTTTTCTAAATAAATATTTTTTCACAGTACAGTTTGTTTACATTTTGGTTTCTTTTAATTTCATAGATTTCAATGCAATACAGTGAGTTATTTAACAACAAAACCCAGAATAATGGATTGAAAAGTCAACCCATTATCCTGGGTTAAATACTGTAACTAAAAACTGGAGTTATTATACCCAACTATTGGGTTAACTGTGCAAGTCATCATTCTGGGTTAAATGATTAACACATTTGTCCTGGTTGATTCAACACATGGAAAACGCCAGTCACTTTTTACCCTGAGGTTGTGTTCAAACCAACCCAAACTGGGTTGGTTTGAACACAGAAGTTTTTAGTGTGTGTGGAAGAGTTAAAACACTAAATGTTTTATAACCAAGTGTGACTTTGGTAAATTTGCTCAAAACATTTTTTTAAGCATGAAGATAAAAACAAACAAAAATCAACTCCAAAAATCGAAAACATCTAATCTACTATCAGGGAAAATGACATCTGATGTCATTTATCTATTAGAATTGGACTTAAGTATTTTTTTTATTACAAGAATTAAGAAATTCAAAAAGCATCACCCTATAGTCTGTAAAAGTAATTTAACAAAGGTGTAAAATTTCCGATCAAAATTTCTTTCTATCGAGTCCTTATTGCTATATTAAAATTCTTTCAGATTTTCATTTCAAACCGTCCGATTCATCACCAGATGAAGAACGTGAATCTCTCTCTCACCACCCATCTCTCCCGAGACAAGACCATCACATGAATCTCGGAGCATTAGCCATCAAACAGCCATCCTCAACTACATTAAATGTATTTAGATCTTTCAAAGTGCTCCCCCTTGACTCTATCACTTCTTTAAATGACTTAGGAAGCAGGGGGGGAAAAAGAAGAAGCAGGCGGCGAAGAAGAAGAAGAAGAAGAAGAAGAAGAAGGAAGAAGAAGAAGAAGGGGGAGTGTCAAAGAGGTGAAAAGGGAGCTTAGGGATTTACGGTGACAAAATGCCAGGGTCAGGCAGGATGTGTGGCAGCGGTATTGATCAGCGAGGCATGCAACGCAAACGTAGCCCGAACCCTGACCTCTAAATAGCAAATGAATCTCAATCCAATAGACTGAAGTGTCTGCCGCCCAGCGAGAGAGAGAGAGATGCATAAAAACACACACGACACACAAATATTTATGTACAAACACAGTCACGGTCTCACTGGCTCGGGTACCACTCCCTCAGTAACCTCAATCGATAGCAGCAGAGCATGATTTCCACATTATGGATTTGCAGTTTCTTAATAAAAGAAAAGGTGGACATCAGTGCATGAGTCGTGATGCGAACGTGCCCTTGTGGGGTGTGTCGTGTTTATACAGCACTGACGGGAATGGATTTTATTGTAATTAAGACGAAAGACTGCAGTTTACCTTTTTTTTTCCTTTACATTTACACAGAAGTACAGTTATTTCCAAACCCTTCAATACTAATGGTAGATTTTGACCTTACAGGAACTATTCTGTGACTAATTTGTGGTGAGAATTAAAGAAGTATTGACCTATTACTTTCCTTTTTAACCAAATAATTATTGTAACTCTGGATTTTAGTTCTACTCTTGGAGATTGTAAGTCATTTGTTCAAACAGGCCTTGAACATTTTTTTTAATTATATACAAGAGTAATATGGTACATTCTTAGTTTAAATGACTCAACACATATATAAAGGTATGCTTACAATTGAGTTTTTACTGCCTTGATAACCGTCAGTTATTTTACAGTATAACAAAACTGAAAAACTATTTAAAAAGACGTGAGACTAAAACTACTGTATGTCTCATACTGGTGAGCATTTTTACTTGGTTTTGGAATATGATCATAACTAGAAGCACTTGGCCCTGTTCTTGATGAAATAATGTTATAATGTGACTCACAGATTGTGCTGCTTCCTTGGATACCCTTTTCCAGAGCCTCATCAGTCCATCATTATTCTCGTCACCTTACGCCTCATTCACCTGACAAATAAGCATCTCATTTTCAGATATTTAAAAAAATCCTGAAATTGTCATAGCTTTTAAATACATATAAGGATTTGATCGTTTTTTTTTTTTTGTTGCAAGATCTTAGGTGAACAATTTTGTAAGGATTATTATTGAACGTCGTGCGAGAGTTGAAAAACACTTTGTATTTCTTTGTCAAATGAATTTCAAAAGAAAACTAAAATTAAAGAGAGAATACTCTTCTTTAGCTGTTCAACCATGTCATGTTTTTAACATTGGTTTTTATGGTTTTGGTCTTGTCTCTGTTTCGGTTTTGGTCTCAACTCCCAAAAGTCTTGTCTTGGGCAAGTCTTGGTCCAGAATAGTGTGGTCTTGAGTACAACACATGTAACATAGGGATTAAAGAAGGTTGTATGCACTGTAGGCCATATTAACTTGAAGGCAAGGCAAAGTTATTTGTATAGTGTATTTCATACACAAAGTCATTAAATTTGCTTTACAAGGTTAAAAAGTGCAAGAGAAAACTTAGGGGTTTCCAACCATGAGGAACTGGAACAATTGGAGCCACGATAGAAAAGTCAGTGGAAATCTGTCCAATACGAAACTTTTCATTCATAACATTTTTGAAAGGAACATTTACATGGCAACAGAAGGGGACGTACTGTATTCCCAACATCAACAAGAATAATAATGACGGGGGAAAAAAGAAAAGAAAAATGCAGGGTGAATGTCTTGAAATGGATTATGGAGTGTCCTAATAATCGACGTTTCAGTCAATCAATCAATGTGGATCAATTTCAGTGGCCAAATACACACATCGCACAGTACACGAACGTAGCGCTATAGGGTCAGGGTTAGGATTAGGTTATAACCCAATATCATAACAATTTTTAGGGTTAGGGTTAGGTTTAGTCTTAGTCACACAACCTAAACTGACCAATGACTGACCAATCACGTGACCTAAACTGGCCAAATAAGGGCGCTGTGTATGGATAGAATGTGAGTATATTGATACGGCAACCGCACGGATAGTCACTGACTTTAATTCATGATTTTGACAAAGGCAGGAATTAATAGAAACAAGGCTGTTGTGGACAAGTTCTGTAGTATTTGTTATAGAACATGAATAAATTGGTTGAATTAAATTCTGCAGGATTTTGATTAGTAATCATAAAAAGCATGAGGTACTGTATACACATTAAGTCTAGTAGAATTTTTAATAATATATAAATTGATCTATTTTATAATAAGTATGATTGAAAGGTTTTTCTAGTTATGATCCTGAGTGAAACTATTTTCTAAAAAGCCCGTTGCTAATCTTCATTTATGTTTCTCATTTGGATTTATGGAAGTTAAGGTCATACCGCATACTTCACCTATACTATACTTTAGAATATTACAAATTATTGGGCTCTGACCTTTTGGGTTCAGGCTCGTATGTAAATAGCTCTCAGTGCAAAGTCCAATCTCTGAACAACAAACTGCATGGATTATTCTAATGTCAATGAAAGGCTCTCCTCTTTATTTAATGCATGAGTCCACTTTGCATTTCCCAGATCTTGGTGCTGACACACATTCCTCCTCAACCCACACACGCACACACACACAAGCACTACACAAACACAAGGCTTTACTAAAAATCACCTCTATCTTTTTATCATGCACACAAACGCACGCACGCACATTACACACACACACACCCACACACACACATACATAAGCATTACACAAACATAAGGCTTTACTAAAAATCACCTCTATCTTTTCATCACGCACACAAACGCACGCACGCACGCACATTACACACACACACACACACACAAACAAAAAGCCCTTTCACGTAATGAAATTACATTGAGTCATATGTTACATGGGAGACTAGAGTTATGGGGACATTTTACATAAAATTCACATCGGGCCATTGTCTCCAATGCATGTGTGCATACAAATTTACATTTTAGAGGGTATTAAATAAATGAGCGCTGTGTGCATGGTAAAATAGGAAGAGGGGGGCGGGGTGGGGGGATGAAAATGCAGCCCAATTTCCTGTTCTATCACCTCAAATCCTGGCAGCCATAAATAACTCAAACACGCACTTTCTGCACACATACACACTTGAACACACACTTTGGCCCAAGAAATAAGGAACACATAGAGTTTAGGAGTTGCCTATATATAATTGTAATTGATAATTACTTACAATTATGACGTAATGATAATTGTAATTGTAATAGAAAATATGCGTCACTGTTGTAACCATAATTCTACTGTAATTGAGTTCAGATAATTGACTTTTTAATTGTATTTGTAATGGAAATTCTCCAAAAACTATTTAATTAAAAGCAAACCTGGGGAACCATGTTACAGTTCTATGGCTTACACATACCTGTACGTAGTTTACAATTATTAAAATGTTGTCATTTTACCATTTAAAAAAATTAAATTGAGGGGTATACAGACAGGAAAAGGGCTCAAACGCCCACAACAAAATTATTAATACCAATACTGTCCTTGATTAGGAAGCCTAACAAGGAAACCAATGGATGAAAAACACATTAGATGATAGATAATATTTGTGAGTGTATTTTACAGCTGATTTAAGACATCATAAGAGATGCTAACAGAAAGCAGAAACACAAGAGGTAGGACAGGTTTTATGGGCTTATTTATCAAAGGCTCAGTAATTGTGATTAATTGTAATTGAACTTTAATAAGTGAGAGAATAATTGTAATTGACTTTTAGAAGAAAATAATAACTGTAATTTTGATTTTAATTGAAAAAAAAAACGTTGGTCACTGTAATCGTGATTGAGTTGTAATTGAATATGGATAATTGATGCTGTAATTTAAATTGAAAAATATAATTGGCCCAAACTTTGGCTGAAGCTAAATGATTTTTATTTTAGATTTTTACCAGTTTCACAGCTGGGCTGCCATGGACCTAAAAAAAATCTATTTACATATGTATATATACTTTTATTTGTTTTCATTATTATTATTTGGAATATTTTTGCACATTTTCTTTGCACGTTATCTTTCATTTGCACATTTTCTTTATAATAATAATAATAATAATAATAATACATCAATTTTATATAGCACTTTTTTGGGAACTCAAAGTCGCTTTACAGAATTAAGGAATTATTCTTTCACTCCACACTTAGTGGTAAGCTACGACTGTAGCCACAGCTGCCCTGGGGCAGACTGATGGAAGTGAGGCTGCCATAGCCCCTCCGACCACCACCATATGTAGTCTTTCCCCTTTTTTCTGCCTGTGTGTATAATTATTAGCGTTGTTGTTTTTTAATATGCTGCTTTTTGCCATTCTAATTGCTTCTTGGGGATTAATAAAGTTTTTTTTCTGCTTCTGTTGTTGTTACACTGGTCAAACCTGTGCTTTTCACACCCAGGGGTGGGGGGCATAAACATAGCGCCTTTAGGCCACACGAGGCCATTCCTAATCCATCCCGCCTTGCCCCATTCACACAAGTAACGTAAATCTCATATTCCTAAACACTGGATTATGCTTTTCTTTTATTACTGTGGAAGCTGAAGATGAGATGCTGGGTTAGGGGGCTGAGGCCGAACTGATGGGATTACCACGAAAAGCCTGTGGATTTAAAAACTAAAGGGAGGAATAATAATAGGAATTCTGTGTGACTGAAATTCAAATAAAAGCCAGGTCACAACCCTGCTACTACTGATAAAAGGTAAAAGTAGGTCTGACACTATAATAATCTGGAAAGATAAACTCAAAAGCAGTTCGGCGACCACGCACACACACACACACACACAAACACAAGACGCAGTTGATTAAACATGAAGGGCAGAACCAAACCCACACGTCATGTAAGCTCCTCAACAAAGAAACGTGCATGTCGGCTGATCCAGATACGCAGTGTGAAGGATGCTGGGAGGATTGTAGGATACGTAGGATGTGAGGCTCCTTCGTTCTTCGTGTAAATGTCTCGGTGCTCTCACACCTTTATGGCTTTAATAACAGGTGTGCTGCACAAACTGTGAGAGAGGCAGGGCTGCAAAGATTGGGAAGGTGGGAAAATGACCTTGCTGGGAATAACAACAGCAACCCTTAATGTGTTGCATTACAAGATACGTGATAAAACACTTTTATGGGGAGGGTTGTAAATGCTGTAGTCTCATCAAACAAGGTGCCCACTCAGAGGCCCATTTTTCCCTGTGTGTGCGTGTGTGTGTGTGTTTAGGGAGGGTGGGGGTACATGGTTGGGTACACCACCAGGTTATTCTTTGGGATATTTCTTTCTCATTTGGGTATTGAGGGAAGAACTCTGATTATTTCATTTTGAGTCATTTCATTATAAAGTGAGATTTTTCAAAGAGTTACAGGTTTGTTTGCGGAGATGCTTTTTTATGTTTTTTTTTTTCTATTGAGAGAAGGAAGATGAGTGCTGAAATGATATCATATTACATCTATTGGATTTAAACTCAGCAGTGCCCCCTAACGGTTGAGTGACAAAACAACAATCCCTAACAAATGGAGAGAAAGTTCATAGGAATCAGTGTAAAATATTACATCATACTTTAATACAAATTATAAATAAAAATATGAATATACAGTATAACACATAGCATATTTCTGCACAAAACTCCTTAGGGTAAAGGTTTAGGGAAATGCATGTTAACTTAAGAACTTTGATCTTTAACTTCAGAGCTTTAACCCTTAATAAAATGAAACAAAATAAAAATAAGGTAAGATAGGATAGATTTAATTTGATGGATTTTTATTTTGAATATATTTTGAAAAATAATTAACGCATTTGAGAAGAGAAAAGAAAAAAAATACAAAAAACACATGGTTATTTCCAGATTTCACGCGGAATTGTCTGTTTTTTTCCTTCAGAATTTTATATTTTGAAAAGTGCTACCAGATGATTATCGTTGTAACTGGCGCTATGTAATTAAAGTTGAATTAAATTGAATTTTGTAAGCCAAAACACACCATTCTAATATGCCATGGATCACTTTTAAATCATGATTCAATATTATTTGATCCATGAAGGAAAATATTACGGTGGGGTAAGCTGCACGTATTTAAATCTTTCTTCCTCCAAAATTAACACGTTTCTTTTTTTTTGTTTTTTATTCCGATCATTCAATAGATTATGTTCAAATAAGGTATACAGTATGTTATGTGTGTTTCAGTGAACGCTAAAGCCACTCTGTGACAAAGCTTGTGGAAAAGTTTAGGATAATTTGGGGAAAATGGCACAAATTCTACCGGAAGACAAAGCAAATCAAGAATCCTCTGCGCGGGCAATTCAAATAAAAGACAGACACGTGATCCTATCATCTTAGACTATGGTAGGTAAGGGTGTCCCAATCCAATATTGATATTTTTATTTAAAGAAAGAGTATTGGATTATATCGGCGTAAATCTAAAATGTATATATTACATATATATATATATATATATATATTGTTTGGTAACACTTTAGTTTAGGGAACACCTATTAACTATTCATTAGTTGCTTATTAGCATTAGTAACATATTGGCTCTTAAATAGTAATTATTAAGTATTTATTAATGCCTTATTATACACTTAATGGCAGTCTCGCAGTCCAAAGCGGGTTAGGATTAGGATTAGGATTAGGATTAGGGTTAGAGTTAGGGTTAGAGTTAGCCTTAACCCTAACTCTTATTATTGAGGAAAAACTCTTAGTTAATGGTTTACTGGTTGTGTATTAAGGCCATGCAGAATAAGGCATTAATAAGTACTTAATAATAACTAATTCAATATGTTACTAATTTTCATGCTAATAAGCAACTTATTAATGGTTAATAGGTGTTCCCTAGCACTTTAGTTTCGGGAACACCTATTAACCTATTGTGTTTATTGGATTTATTGAGTTTATTTTTCCCGGGACTTCTAATTTATATTATAATCAATTGTAGAATATTCTTGTTTCAGGTTAAAATGTATGTAACCCATTGGTTAATAATACAATGGGTGAGTTTTTCCTCATACCTCATAAATACAAGCAGCACAAATCATATACTTACAGTTTTAATGAAGAATGTGTTAAGTGGGATGAGCTGCACCAAGCAGTATATCCAATAAAAGTATATTAATTATGTTTGCCCCATTGTTATATGCTGATAATATAGACAATTAAGCACAAGCTGCACTTTGTTAGGTTTATTTATTATTATTAGATTTCAATGTCTATGAAAAGCCTCACTGCTCTCCATTCACTCTCTGTCCATCTGTCTCCATCACTCTTTCTCTTTTTTTTTGTCAGACTACTTTTTTTTTTCCTCCAAGCGTTCGCCTTCGTTTCCCGTTTGTGGGCCATGACACTCCTTCCGGCCCTCGTATCCAGGCAGTGTCGATGTTAGGCCAGGACTTATCGATCGCACTATAAATTATCCATGCATCACCTCGCCTCTCCTCATTGCCCGTCTCACAAGTCGTCTTATAGAGGGAAGAAGAGAGGGCTCGGATCAGGGAGGGGGGGGTGGGGGGGAGAAAGTCTCCAGCAAATTGTTAATTAAATACAAATCAATCCGCTGCCATTTATCAGGCCATGCGTCCAGCTCACCTTTAAGAGGTGGGGAAGGTGGGGGGTCTGAGGAAAGTGGGGGCAGTGGGACGAGGAAAATCAATAAGGCGGGCTGAGGGGAGGGATAAGTGTTTAATCCTCCAATCAAACTATATCATGGCCATTATATAGAGACAACTGGACAATATGGGGCCAACAAGGTAGATTCACAACATTTTAACATCTTCCAGCTCACTGAGGAGGATGTTGCATTTACAAAGTATTCTCTAGGGTCAAACTCAAAAGACCATTCAAAGGTTAATAACCATGGCAACAATACATCAGAAAATTAAAACTATTTCATCTGGGCAAGGCAAGGCGCATTTCATACACAAAGTAATTCAATGTGCATTATGTTGTACGGTTTTTATTCTTGTTTTCTGTTGCATTTTGTAATCATGTAAATGCACATTGAATTGCTTTATATGAAATGGGCCTTGCCTTGCCTGGATGGAAGAGTTTTGATCTTCTGACGTATTGTTGCCATGGTTATTAGCCTTTGAAAGGTCTTTATGAGTTTGGCCCTAGAGAATACTTTGTATAATTGTGAATCTACCTTTGCGCCACATATTTGCAGCATAACAACTAAAAGTAGTGTCACCATGTTTGCTGTGAGCTCTGGGCTCCACTATCTGACCTGTGTCCATAGATCTGAGAGACCTGCTGGGTTCATACCTGACTAACATCTCACTGATTGGTTCTGGACCAAACCAATACACACTTATACACCAGCAGCAGAACTTCTAAATTTGAATTCAGATCATGTTGCCTCTAGGAGGTAAATAATCCAACGCATGCTGGTCTACATTCATACAGATACTGTTTCTATTTCTGATGTTAACTGATATCAACAAACACACAGGCCCCTCTCCCCACCAAACTATTTTTAGGTTACACAATATATATTTCCATGGAAATAACAGGTTCAGGCTACTTTTAATGTGCTGCCCCACTGGATGTATTCCACAAATAAACATCATTCGTGCAAAATAAGAATACGTATTCATCTACAGTGATGAAAACATTGCCATATTTGTTTTTATTATTTTGTTTCAAACAACAGCACATATTGGTTTTTAAACATTGTTGGAAAAACCGAAACCGATGTCAACCAATAGTACATTTCATGGCTAAATCGACCTATATCACCCATGTCTAATGTTACTTTTAAAAATAATTCTAAACTTTTGGTAAATTTGATTTTTTAGTGTTTATTTGGGTATTTCCTTTATATCTCAGTACACACTTGTTGACTTGCATGATCAGTATCTTGTTATTTCAAATTTTGTTCATTTTGTGGGATTGTTTATCATTGTTTTCCCATTCCACGACTGATAATTCTATCTTTGGTTCTTCCTCTAGTTTTAGTTTTCCCACTGGGTTCTGGAATGTTTACCATTGTTAGTTGGTTTTTGGACCATTACAAATGTCCTTTGGTTTTCTCTTTCTTTGCCTCTCTAACACATCTAAACATGTACGATGATAAGATATTGTAAAATGTCCTAAAACAGAAATGTACAAAATAATCAAACAAAGGCCCTTCAGTTTTGAAATAACTTTAGTTTTTTACAAACCTGCCGTACTTTCTTGCCTGTGCTGTTTTAATAGATCTGTCAAAGCCCAGTTGTTATGTTTTTGGCCATATGTGCCTGTTTTTGTCTCCCTCTTGTGGCTCTTTGTTTTTCTTTTAGGCTTGGTCATGGTGGGGCGTGGACTCCGAGCAGGCACACCTGGTTCCAATTACTCATCACTGCAATACAAAAGCCTCAGACTCACCTCCACTCATCGTTGGATTGTTCCGGCCTCACCTGCTGCCACACCGACCACCTCTAATCCACCTGCTCAGGCCTCTGACTCACCTCAACCTGCTACTCTCCGAACAGCACGTGAGCCATATACAGTATTCCTACACCTCAACCATACTCTGGGGAACTTGGTTCCTGTGGGAGCTTTTTGTTAAAGTGTGATCTAGTCTTCGAACAGCAGCACCAGACCTATGCTTCTGATAGATCACGTATTGCTTATGTAATTGGGTTACTATCCGGAAAGGCGTCTGAATGGGCTACAGCTATATGGAACAGCGAATCTGAGATTTTGCAGTCGTATCAGCAGTTTATAACCGAAATGAAACATATTTTTGACCATCCAATCCAAAGTAAAGAGAGAAGCCAGCGCCTATTTTCTCTCAAGCAGGGAACTTCCTCTGTGGCACAGTATTCATTGAACTTTAGGATTGTGGCAGCAGCTAGTGGGTGGGACGACACAGCACTTCAGGGGGCATTTTTTTATGGGCTATGTGAGAGTGTTAAGGATGAACTGGCAGCTTGAGACGAATGCTCAGACTTGGAGTCATTAATCTCTTTAGCTGTTCCACTGGACAATCGTTTGAGAGAGAGACGTAGGGAGAGAGCGTCAAGTTCCCGCAGTAGTTTTCATCCCCAATCACCCGCTTCCCCTAAGTTTGAGATGGAATCAAGCAAGACACAATCTTCCACCACTGAGGAACCAATGCAGCTTGGACGTCTGCGTCTTGATCCTGCCGAACGTCAGCGTCGCCTGCAGTCCCGTTTGTGCTTCTACTGTGGGGGCTCGGCTCACGTTCGGAGCCAATGTAGCCTTCTGCCAAAAGATGTGGCTCATCAGTGAGTCAGGGGGTCCTGATGAGCCATAACACCTCTGTGAAACCCCCACCACAACGTATCCAGCTGCAATCTTCAGTCTTGTACAATGGTGAGCCATTTTCTGTGATATCCTTAATGGACTCCGGATCTGATGAGAATTTTGTTGATGCAGATTTTGTGAAACAGACTGGCATTCCCACCGAGCCCATAGACAAACCCAGGAGAATTAAGGCTGTGGATGGGCATCTAATAGCTCATGTTACTCATTGCACAATCCCTATTATGCTCATTCTTTCAGGAAATCACAAGGAGACGATTAGGCTCTATGTTCTCCCTTCTCCTCTAGCTCCTATTGTTCTTGGAATACCATGGCTATCCTTGCATAATCCACAGTTTGAGTGGTCTACGGGCTCAATTACCTGGAGCGTGTTTTGTCACTCCAACTGTCTGCGTTCAGCTATCTCTCCTGTGCATACCCATATCCCAAATGTGACACAACCCCCGGATCTTTCCAATGTACCATCTGAATACCATGATTTGGCTGAGGTTTTCTGTAAAGATAAGGCACTTTCACTTCCTCCACACAGACCATATGATTGTGCTATTGATCTTCTCCCTGGTGATCCTTTACCCTCTAGCCGTTTATACAAGCTGTCTGGACCTGAGCGGGAGGCTATGGAGAGATGCATTCATGACTCATTAGCCAACGGTCTTATTCGGCCCTCCTCCTCACCTGTTGCTGCTGGCTATTTCTTTGTAGGAAAGAGGGATAAGACCTTGCGCCCTTGCATCGATTACCGAGGGCTTAATGATGTTACGATAAAGAACAAGTACCCACTGCCTTTAATTGATTCTGCTTTTGAGCCTCTGCACAGGGCCACTGTTTTTTCCAAGCTGGATCTACGCAACGCCTATCATCTGGTGCGTATCAGGATGAATGGCGATGAATGGAAGACTGCCTTCAATACGCCATTGGGACATTTTGAATACCAGGTAATGCCTTTCGGGCTTACTAATGCTCCCACTGTCTTCCAGGCCCTGGTCAACGACGTTTTGCGTGACATGCTGAACAAATTCATTTTTGTATACATTGATGACATCCTCATATTCTCCCGGGACATCCAGGAGCACATTCAGCATGTCCATCTTGTTCTGAGAAGACTTTTGGAGAACAAATTATTTGTCAAGGTGGAGAAGTGTGAGTTTCACAGACCCACTGTTAGTTTTCTGGGCTTCATTATCGAACAGGGCAAATTGAGAGCAGATCCAGCCAAGATTCAGGCTGTGGCTGAGTGGCCTACCCCCACATACCGAAAGAACTTACAAAGATTCTTGGGCTTTGCTAATTTTTACAGGCGATTTATCAAGGATTTCAGCAGAGTTGCCGCCCCACTCACTCGCCTTACCTCGAGCTCCATTCCCTTAATCTGGACCTCTGATGCCCAGAGTGCGTTTGACCTGCTCAAACGGAGGTTCACCACTGCACCTGTACTCATCCATCCAGACCCCAGTCGACAGTTTGTTGTGGAGGTGGATGCATCCGATCTAGGTGTGGGTGCCATTCTGTCCCAATGCTCTGCTGAGACCAACAAGCTACACCCATGTGCTTTTTTTCGAAGAGGCTTTCTGAGGCGGAGAGAAACTATGACATAGGTAACCGTGAGCTATTGGCTGTAGTTTCAGCCCTCCAAGAATGGAGACACTGGTTGGAGGGGGCGCAGCAATCCTTTATCATTTGGACTGACCACAAGAACCTTTCTTACCTCCGGTCAGCACAAAGGCTCAACCCCCGCCAAGCATGTTGGGCCCTTTTTTTAAGCAGGTTCAATTTCACTTTGACCTACCGACCAGGCTCAAAGAATGGCAAGCCTGATGCCTTGTCCCGGCTTTACACTTCTGACCCTGTTGAATCTGTTCCAGGCACCATACTGCCCCCTTCCTGTGTGGTTGCTGCTGCCCACTGGGAGATTGAAGACACAGTCATGGAGGCCCAATGCTCGGAGCCGGATCCCGGTCAGGGTCCGCCTAATCGCCTTTTTGTCCCAGCCTCAGTTCGTTCTCCAGTGGGGCCACTCCTCCAAGCTCTGCTGCCACCCAGGTATCCAACGCACTATGACCTTCATTAAACAGAGATTTTGGTGGCCCTCTATGGGTTCTGACGTCTGTGAGTTTGTGTCTGCTTGTGATATCTGTGCCCGTAGCAAGTCATCTCACTTGCCTCCTGCCGGTTTGCTGCATCCTCTTCCGGTGCCCTCACGACCCTGGTCTAATATTGCGGTGGACTTTGTTACCGGCCTGCCCCAATCCGAAGGTAATTCAGTTATCCTAACCATTATCGATCGTTTCTCCAAGGGAGTCCATTTTGTCCCCCTTCCCAAACTCCCACCTGCCTTGGAGACGGCTAACTTGTTAGTCCAACATGTTTTTCGTTTACACGGGATCCCTGTGGACATCGTATCGGATCGTGGACCTCAATTCTCTTCACAAGTATGGAGAGCATTCTGTCAGGCCATTGGAGCATCAGCCAGCCTTTCCTCAGGTTTTCATCCACAGTCAAACGGTCAGGCAGAGAGGCCAAACCAATGTCTCGAAACTGCCCTTCGTTGTGTGACAGTCCGCCATCCTACTGCTTGGTCCACTTTTCTTCCTTGGGTTGCACACAATTCCATGTCAAGTTCTGCTACTGGACTCTCTCCTTTCATGGCTTCTCTTGGTTTCCAGCCGCCTCTGTTTCCTGCACAAGAACGGGAGGTGGCTGTCCCATCTGTTCAGGCCCATCTTCGTCGGTGCCGAGCCGTTTGGAATACCGTTCGTTCTGCCCTCACACGTTCTGCAGCTCGTAGCCAGCCAACCGCCGTCGCACGTCAGCACCGGTCTACCAAACGGGACAGAGGGTGTGGCTCTCTTCCCGTGATCTGCCCCTCCAAGTGGACTGCAAGAAACTGGCTCCGAGGTATGTGGGACCATACGAGATTGAGAAAATTGTGAACCCCGTCTCTGTCAAACTTAAATTGCCCGCTGCTCTACGAGTTCATCCTGTGTTCCACGTTTCCTTGATCAAGCCCGTCATGTCCAGTCCTTTGTGCCCTCCGGCCGTCCCCCCGCCTCCCTCCCGGCTCGTTGAGGGTCACCCTGCCTTCACGGTTAGTCGGATCCTGGATGTGCGCAGCTGGGGGCGTGGATTCCAATTTCTTGTTGATTGGGAGGGTTATGGCCCTGAGGAGCGGTCGTGGGTTTCTCGTCGCCTTATCCTGGACCCTGGTCTACTGAGGGACTTCTATTGCCGGTTGCCTGACAGGCCTGGTAGGACGCCAGGAGGCGGGGGGGTCCTGTTATGTTTTTGGCCATATGTGCCTGTTTTTGACTCCCTCTTGTGGCTCTTTGTTTTTCTTTTAGGCTTGGTCCTGGTGGGGCGTGAACTCCGAGCAGGCACACCTGGTTCCAATTACTCATCACTGCAATACAAAACCCTCAGACTCACCTCCACTCATCGTTGGATTGTTCCGTCTATGCTGCGGTACTTCTGCTCTAGAGATATCCTGAAGTCTATGCCTTTTGCCAAGTTTTATTTTTGATTCTGGACTTTTATTCCTCTAGTACCCGAGCCTGCTCTGGAGCCACTCCCAGGATCAAGCCAAGAGGACACTTTTTGTTAAATAAATTCACGTCGACCCACACTTTGGGAGTTGTGTTTGTTTATGGGTCCAACCTAACACCCAGTAGCTGTAAAGTCCCCTCTCCTAAGAACTGGAGGAGCTTAACAATCATCCAACATGTGCCTAAAGCCCAGAGAAAGGCAGAGGCCCAGATGTGAGAGGGATTGGTCTTATGAAAGTAGGCTTCTTGGCCTCTTTACTGGGCAGCCTAGTTAGTGAACTGGGATTAGAGTTAGCACACATGCCAGAGCCAAAGATGTGTTGGTTCTAATCCAAAACACAGTGTTTAACTGTATTTAAGAATAGTTTTTATCCGTCATTTCTTATAGAGCCACACGCACACAGAGCCGTTTAGAGAGAGTTGCGACAACGGAAGTTTGAAATCGACTAAAATAGTTCCTGGAAGTTACAGCAGCTGGGCTCAAAGCGAAACATGCACATGACTCCGCGAACCCGGCATTATTAACACTGATGTTTTCAGCACGTGTTTATAACCTAATGTGCACCTTGGATGTACATGCTACACGCACACAGAGCCGTTTAAAGAGAGAGAGAGTTGCGACAATGGAAGTTTGAAATAGACTCAAATAGTTCCAGGAAGTTACAGCGTCTGTATTTTTACCATGTGTTTATAACCTATGATGGCATCTTGGCTGTATATGACATGTTTGTGTGTATTTAATTTTCCCACCATGTTTTTTTCAGTTTTTCCATGCTGAAGGAGTGTCTAAGGACAGGGGATGCTCCGGAACATTGGCATCCGTTTGCTTAAGTCCAGCGAACATTGGTGCAAACATTATTTATCAATTTATCATGAGCATGTCTGTAAATATGGATTATATTCATGGTTTCTTTTTTAACACACTGTCGCTAAATGCGTGTTCATGTGGATCTTGTTGGGTTCTTCTTTTTTACTATGGACTTTATATTTTGTTCAGCGCTTTGAGATGACTTTGTTGTACTTTGAGCCATATAAATAAAGTTGAATTGAATTAATTAAACAATTAAGGTCAGGTAGAAAACAGACAGAGACCAACAATAAACCCTATTGACACTTTCACAATTACTCTTGCTTAGAATCTCATCCTTATAGAAGAAAACCCTCTTTATTGTGTGTTTTGAATATGTGTGTGATCTGTTTAGTGCTAAATCCCACACAGGGATTGCTTTTCTTTCGTGTGTCTTGTGTGTCTTCCTGGGTGGATGGCAGAGGGTGTTCCAGGCAGCTGGATTGTTCCCTATTAGTGTAGCTTCTGTTTCCCGACTGTAATCCTCTCTACTGGAGCTGTGCCTTGGTCCTAATCTCTGCTGCAGCTGGTTTGCTCCCTAAGCACGTCAAAAGAAGTAAGATCATCCCAAACCTCCCTGCACAACTGTTGTATCTCCACTCTCATCCACTTTCTCAAACATGAGGCTCTTATTTCTTTCCCCAAGACTGATCTTGAAAGCAAAGAGCGCCTTAAATTGTGGCACTTTTACCGTTTTTACCCTCTCTGCACTAAATAAAATAACAGCCCATAATCTATTACAGCTTCCTGTCAACAGAGCACATTGAAATGTAACTTTTTGATCAGCTACAATATTTAGTCTCATCTGAAAATAATATATACTGTGCTTAGTGCTGAGTAGAGCCTGCCCGATGAGGATTATTTACCTTAAAAACCGCTATAGCAGCAGCTCATGCCACCACTTAGCCTAATGCTATACAAAATTATTTTCTTAAAGGGATCCTGCACCGTTTTTACAAATGTGGCCTAAAAAAAATGTCCTTATTAGAAGATCTATGCCTAACAAAATGCATTATTTTGCCTCATATTTGTTTTATTAACTATTAAAAATGGGACAACTTTACCGTTTTACAACCTGTGTGCCGCCATCTTGAAATCACGTGATTGATGACGTTGCTCTAAAAATCAGTAAAAGTTAAAAAAATAATAAAAAAAAAAAAAACGTGACCCGAAAAAATCTGTGGCCACAGGGGGCGACAGTTCCCACTCTGCTGTTTCGTAGACGCCATTAAGGAGAGAAAAAGAGCTCCGTGCGCATGTAAATAAATAAATCCACTACTGCTTAAAATATCCCATTTTTAAAAGTTATTCAAAAGAATACGGTGCGAAACAATGCATTTTGTTAGGCATAGATCTTCTACTAAGAACATTTCAAAGGTTTTAGGCAACATTTGTAAAAACAGGGGAGGATCCCTTTAAGTTAAACAATGCTACGCTTAAATGTTTATGTTCTGCCTACACTTTGTCACTGTATGGTATGTATAAAAACAACTCTAATACATTATTTAGGCTTTACAGTCTTATATTTTCGAGTATTGGTAAATGTATTGGCTGATATCGCATATATGCTTACTTAATTCACTTACGGTATACTTAATACGTGATTTAGCAGCTAGTAGATGTTGAAATATATAATGTATTTATTTAAAAACCAAATCATTTAGTGCTGCTAAATTGTCAAATAAAATGTCAAAACAATTCTTAAGATATAATTTTAGTGTCAGGAGGTTTTTTTTTTTTTTAATAATTATTAATTGGTTTTGTTTTCATTTTCACTACTTTAAGCATTAAACATTAGCTTTTGTGTTTTCCCATAAATATTCTACAACCAATATTCAGAGCTTATAAATGGTTTTTAAATATTCTAACATGTTTTACCCGAAACAGTGAGATTGTTTAACCAACGATCACATTAGTCCATTCAATTCAAAAATCCACCTGCTTTTCCCAGGAGGATTTTTTACTTTTTCTTTCATCGCGCCCCTGTAGGTCTCAGTAATAGTTCAGAATTGATAGTCCACTCTCATAAGTAGTTTTCTGTAAATGCTGGGCCAGTAGGGGTGAGGAAAATAAAACGGATAACGGATGAATGCCCTTGAACGGTAACACAGAACAGGTTTCTATAGCAACAAGAAAATGAAAGCCAGGTACACAATGTGATCAGGCCCGTGATCAGGTGCTGTCGGAATAAGGGGTGAAGCTGGATGCGAAGCTTTGGGGTTTAGGAATGGATTGCAGGGCGTGATTCACTGCGGAGAGAGAAAAGCTTGGAGAGGGTTGGATGAAGGAGAGGGGGAGGGGCTTTGATGGTGATGGTGGTGGTGCATGTGTGTGTGTGTGTGTGTGTGTGTGTGTGCGGGGGGGGGGGGGGGGGGGGGGGGGGGGGGGGCAGTAGTGGCGATGAGAGTTGCAACACCATTTTTCACAGCAGACAAAAACATTTGCTAGGATATCAATTTGGAGCTGCAGAGCAGTCTTCCCCTCCTGCCCCATCATCCATCATCTTTTCCTACTAACCACCACCACTTGGGCAAACCCACTAACCCCCCCCCCACCCACCACTCCCTCCACTCTGCACCCACCCACTCACATGCACACTTGCAACAGCCTTAACCTCAGCTTTCCATGCCTGCACCCATGCACCTACAGCAGCTTTCCCACCAGACGTGCACACAAACAATCACAGGACGGACCGCAACGTGACCCGAAAGCGTTCCCGGTGAAAAGAAAATGCAAAGCCAAGTTGAAACACAGCACTTTTGCATGGCTGGAGACGAGTAGGCGGAGATGAGCGTTTAGCAAAGCAGCCGTCTCTACTAGTCTTCTCCCATTAGCACCAGTAGGGCAGACCCCACCCTTCGGCTGCCCCCATATTGGCACCTTTGCCTGCACCCCATCACTCATCTCCCAGCCATCATCCATCACCCATCGCGATCAATAGGAGGCCACGCATTCATCAGTCCCTGGGTGCTAACAGGAAAGAGGAGGGAGGGAGAGATCGACTGAGAGACCTCACCCCCTCCTCCTCCCCCTAGTACAGAGAAAAGGCAAGAATATCTAAAAGTGAGTCAAAAAAATGGGAGAACCATCAAACAGATTTGAGCTGTTGAAGCTGTGGAGTGACAATAGAATTTTAACTTGTTTTTGGCTTCTGCGTCAGATCATTTAATCTGTTGCAGGATGTAACATTTTATATCAGTACGTTGAAGTCGGCGTGTTTAAAATGCCAAAGCCACATTCCCCCCGATGACAACGACGAAGCCGTCATAATCATATCCGGTAAAACTCAGCTTCGTCACACCTGAAAGGTAGGCATTAAAAATCATCTTCAGGAGCAACAATAGAATTATTATCTTAGACAAAGGGAAAGTTTATCTCCTAAAATTAAAATCATGCACACGCGTGCACAGCGTGCAAAGAGGTGGAGTATCAATGTCACTCATTCAGCGCTTGTCAGATTCAAGCAAGGTTCTGCACTGTGTGCTGACAGCTCATAAGTTGTTCTGCTGCACATGGGCAGCCAGCACACACACACACACACACACACACACACACACACACACACACACACAACCTCGACTGAAGGTGGACTGGAATAGATCTCACTTTATGATAGATGCTTCCTGTGCCCAGAAAGGTTAGGGACAGAGGGCGATAACTTAGTGAGCACCACATTCAGAGCATGTCATAGAGCTAAAGCCCACAAATATACAGGGATTGTGTGACTGCCTGACAGCTGCAATATGACCAGCACCAGCATGCACCACCTCAATGTGTGTGGTGAGAACGTACGGGAAAACGTACAAAATCCTGCTGAAAGACTAGTTAATTTTGTCTTCCTTTTGAATAGTATGTTCAGTTGAGGTTTTGTTTATTCAGACAATGTTTTTCAGGGAATTTCTAAAAATTTTGTGAAAAACCTTGAAACCTGAATAAATGAAACCTCAACTTAAACTATTAAAAAATTAGACAAAATTAATCTCACTTTCTTCCTTCTTTCTTTGGTGTTTATTCTTTTAATTTGTAATAATTCTTGAGCTTCTGTAACAAAAGTAATTTCCTCCCGGGATAAATAAAGTACTTCTGATTCTGATATTTTTGAAGTAGTGTTGAAAAGAAAAAGATTGAAATAACATCTCAGCAGTCTATGTTAAGTTGAGGTTTTGTTTATTCAGACAAGGTTTTTCAGGAAATGTTCATCTCCTTACATTTTTCAATTGTCAACTGCCAGTCGTCCTCAGACGAGTTCTGCTGGTGGTTCCTTTGAAGTTTCGCTTGACTTCCATGTAATAAGTGTAAGGAGGAAACGATGGGGATGTTTACGGATTTGTGGCTCACAGCGCTAACAACGGACTCGGTTGTGGAATTGGACGGCTTGCAACTTTTATGCGGTGATGGACGATGGAGAGCGGTAAGCGGAAAGGAGAGAGTCTGGCTGTGTTTGTGTGCAGAAAGGAGGAGCTGCTGCTGTGCTCCTGCAGCAACGCACATACTTTTCTGACTCTAAATCACTGCACATTGTTTGATTGCGTCATTGCGTCATACAATACTATTCCGCCTTGCTTTTAACTCACTAAACCGAAAGCCGAATGTTGCTTTTTTTGCAATATTCGGCCGAATATATTCAGTGGCCGAATATTCGGTGCATCTCTAATTTAATGTTTTTACAACTGATTTCAATATTCTATTGACTTTCAAACTTTTAAATGTTTTCTGTTGCACTTTTTAAATCATGTAAAGCACATTGTGCATGAAATGCACTATACAAATACATTTACTTTGCCTGGCCTTACAAAGAGTTAACTCACCCCCAACACCAAATTTCAATGTAATTTCACAAAAAGGCTAAAAAGCATCTTTGATAGAATCGTATAGATTAGTCATTATTATATATTGCTTAGTCATATAATTGATTTCTCATCGCATCCTGCATAACATGCATTCTTTTCCCCTATAACTGCCGCTTTATCTGGTCACTTTATCCTACTTGTATAATAGTTGCATTAACTGTACCCTGTATTTGTTTATGTATTTATTAAATTTCTTGTACTGCCAAAATTCCCCACTGGGGATCAATAAAGGATTATTTTATCTTCTCTTCTCTGTGATTTGCTAATTGCACCTTCTGCTTTCTTCTTCTAACAAAAGAAATAATCCCAGGAGTAAAGACAATATGGTTTCCTGAATTTTTTTGTTAAAACCTAACTTGTGTTTTTACCCGAGAAACTTGACAAGATTTAATAGAAGCCTCTTGCTCACTACTTTTTTCAGTTATTGGCGGAAAACCAAAAAAGGAAAAGCCACAGATACTCAAGGAGAACCTGCAAACCCCACACGTAAATAATGTGCTACCTCACCACATGTAAGACAGAAAGCAGATTTAAAGTGTTTTTTTCATTTAATTGCAGCTTTGGAATTCAAAAAAGATAGTTTATAAGAAAAGGAGATATTTTAGATGATGAGTTCAGTGCCATATTTAGAAACCACACCACCACCGTAGCCCTGCAGCTGAAATCGTCTCGTCTGCAGGTTTACCTCTGTATGTATTGTGTCAGATGTCACTCTCAGGTTTCGAACCGCCAGCTCTCCATCTGCCGGATGTTCTCATTAGATTATTCAGGAGCGGGTAAACGCTCTTTGTACCGAGCAGAATGAGACAAAACCCCACCTGGGCAGAACAAGCCGTCTCAAGGTCTGCAGCAAATGGTCTCTTAAATAAAGTTCATAAATGTTTGACAATGTGGTGGAACTGTTTGATGGGTTCATTTTGATAGTTAAACGCAGGAAAATGAAAGAGAAAATCTCGCTTTTATGGTGATGGTCAGAGTTTTAAAGAAATGTGAAATTTTAAACAAAAAATTGATTACTATCTCGATTTATTTCTAAAGATGGAGTACAATTTTGTCACATAAATACATAAAATTATAGGAAAAGTTGACCAAAATCACAGAGATGATTGACGAAGAAGAAAATCGGTTGAAGTTGTGCAAATTTTCCAACCCAGGTAAAAATAAGAAAATAAAGACGTAAAACATATAACAATGAGTTTACCTCAGTAATCATAGACAAAAAGTCTTAATCTCTACTACAGTTCAAATGACCAAACTAATCATTCTGTTTTCTCTTCCTTAATCTGAATTAATCAAAGCATCAATTTATTTATTTTTTATCAAGACAATGAGTCTAATTGGATTGTGAGCGGCAAAATGCTTGTATTAATGAACAGCTGGACATCAATTACTCTTTTTATCCAAACAAAGTGTTGGAAAAAATATACAAATGCAGAGATTATGAGTGACAAAAACATGACTGTTAATGGTGTTCCATAAATGTTTTTGTCATAAATTCAAAACAAGAAAAACCATCATCTTTTTTTTAACATTAAAATATTGTTACTGTGACCGGAAGTTGAAGTAAAGTTAATTGCGTTAATACAGATAAATTTTAAGAAAACTATAAAAAACAAGTTACATCCAGAACACTATCTATTTCGTATTTTTCCCAATGATGCAGTTTAACACTATTTAATCTATTTTAATTTTAAATGTTTTTTTTTTGTTGTTTTTTTTTTATCATCAAAAATTTGGTCACTTTTAATTTTCAAACATTTCTTTTTTTTAAAACACTTGTTGTGTTTATTCTAGTTGTGAGGCTCTGTTTCTTTGTTATTTTGACATCACCATGTTTTTTACTTGCACTTAATGTAAGAGCACTTTGTAATTGTATATCTGTGAAAGGTAATATATAAATAAACATTACTCACAACGTTCTATGTTACCTGTTTCCTCCTGTTTCTCCGCCTCTTTTTGTTGATGAGCTGACCTCTAACACCTTGCGGCCTCTTTGCTGCTCTCGCCTAAATATTTCATAGTGATCCCATTCATTGCTCTTACTTCACATGCGTGGACCTGCCCTGTACACATAGCAGGCATGCACAAGTGTGTGTTTTTGTGTATGCGCATACCTGTGCGTCTCTGCATGTGTTCCTGTGTAAACGGAGACCGGTGGCAGATAATAGATGTCTGTGTTTAATATTGAAGGAGTTTGAGGTAACCTCAAACCAGCAAAGTAGGGGACATCGTGTGTGAAGCCGGAAAACTGATCCGTGGGGCTATTGTTAAAAAGGCAGCCATGAGGACTGATATTCTTAACCTGATTTTTGTTTCACTGATAACGTTTGGAAGTATTTTCTCTGGTAGCTTTTACCGTCTCTGTTGTCAGTGTCAATGCACACGTGGCAAGTATGCAAAGTATTGCTAACGCAACTGGCACCCTGCTTTCATTAGGAGGCAGGCTGTTAGGGAGGTTTGCGGGAATACCATAAATACTAATTCCCACTAGTAATCTCTCGTCAGCAAGAAAAGAAATATGAGGTACAACAGCGATCAATCAGGTGCTTAAAGCCCACTGCTGACATCTGGAGCGCATGATGGGAAAGGAGAAATGGGGAATAACCACTTGGCCAGTGTAGCAGAAATCAGGCAGCGGAAGAGATTTGGAGATAGAAATGTAAATAATGCGGCCCCCAAAGTAAACTTAAAACGTGACAGAAAAGTACACAAAACAAAAGCAAGAATGCATTGAAACATACAAATGCATTACAGAAAAATACAGTAAAAAGCCAAGAAAATACTACAAAAATGAACAAACTGACAACAGTAATACAAAAAAATGACTCCAAATACCACAGAACAACAAAAATACACAAAATGACTAAAAAAAGATATACAAAAAGACAATAAAAACACAAAAACTAATAGAAAAATACAAAATGACAACATAAATACACAACTTGAATCCAAAAAACTTACATTTTACAGAGAAAATATACAAAAGGACAACAGAAAGGCAGAAAATGCAAACATAACAAGCAAGACAACATGAAACATTAATGACAGAAGAACACACAAAATAACTATGAAAACTCTTTGTTGTTTTCTGTTAATGCTCAGATTGGTCATTATTCTACATGTTGATATGAATGTTGATAATTGTACTAAAAGCTTCTAAAATAGTTAGCTATGGTAATAACTAAGTAGCTACTAGCTAACTATCATAACCTTCAAATATTTAAGCCAACATTCACTGCTTTGGAGCTTGAATGGATGGATGCATGGATGGATGGATGGATGGATGGATGGATGGATGGATGCGGAAAGATCTGTCTGAAGGAAGTAAATCAATGTCCTTATTGCACAAATTAAAATATAGTTTAGTAACACAGCTCTACAACTTTATTGTCATTGGGTGATACCACATTTGCAATGTACTAATGTAAACAAGAGCACCCAGAGAGCGCAAACCTCCACCAAGCGCCAAATATCCTGTTTGCCAGATATTGCCAGTTATCTGGATCTGGAATCCTGATCATGGTACCATGATTATTCACACTTCCAAGAAATGTCTATCCCCATTACTAAAGATACAGTAGGTCCAAATGTATGGGTAGTTGGGCACCCCCAATTTTTTTAAATCGTGATGAAATTTAATGTCTGGATCAGATTTGGATGAAACCAGGTGGGGTAATTGACCAACCAACCTGGCATAGGTGAGTTAAATTTAATAAATGATGAGAGATAGTGATTTTTATTCCTCTTTGAAATTGATCCAGAATCAGTTTAATGATCCAGATCCCCTCCAAAACCTAATAGAATCTTCCATGGTGTAAGGTCTATTTTTGGTGAAAACTTTAGTCAAAATCCACACTTTTAAACAAACAAATACATAAACACAAGGGAAAAAATATGACTTAGGCAGAGGTAAAAAAAAAAAAAAATTTAAATAAAAAATACATTCACTTCAAATAATACTATTAATTAAAAAAAAAAAAAAAATCAAATCAAATGATAAAATTTGATTAAACATTGGAACAATTTTAAGTCCTAATGGCACGAGTGGCAATTTAATTTGTTGCCTCCGGACTGTCAAGAAAAATAATTTGAAAACCCACACTTCAAATAGAAAAAACTCAGCATTTATACCTCAAGCTATTTTCTGACGTTCAATGATCCAAGGATGTTGGGTCATTAGCTTTCCTGACCTTCAACCCTTATCGGTAACAAAGCTGTAGTACTTTTGGAGTTATTTTATCAATGTTGCAAAGTAGATCATTTGAAGGGATTCTCCCGACTCAGACCTCTAAAACTCAACTTCAAAAGCTTTTATTAAAGCAGATTGGCTATCAAGGACATCAGATCTTTCCAATTCTTTTAACAACATGGAGCTTTTTTAAAAAGTAATATTTTCCATATGAAACAAATAAAATATCAGACTTTTTACTCTTATCATTAACTGAGCCAGGTTTGAGAAATTCCACATTAATCTCATCGTCTGAGTGTCGTATCCCGTGCTGTCATATTTCACCACGATGAAATAATTTGCCGCGTAAATCTTCTTGCATCAAAATGCTTCTGTTGAGCTGGTCAAGAAGGTTGACAGGGCCGCGCGGGCCAGGCGTAAATCAGCATAAGTGATCGAATAGATTTTTCTGTGTTAATGTATCGTAGTCTTGACGTGCACAATAACTCCAGTGAAGGAGGGAGACTACGTCCAGCGTCCAGCCCTCTGCTTGCCAAGCCAGTCTGGTTGAGTCACCAAATCGACAATGTGATTGACCCATTAATTGACCCCTGTTGACCTCTTGGGCCAATCAGGCTAATGGTGGTTCGTGGATAGAAAGTTTCCTTTAGTAGCAACCTTTCAACTGCACCGTTCACTAGTGAAACACACACACAGACACAGCCATTCAGTCCACTCCAACATCGTGGGTTTCTAACCCATCTCGATTTGTCCGTATTGGCACTCACTTATTGGAAATTCTCTCGTTAGCACTGACCTTTCTGTCTTTGCGTGCCTGTTAAACTTAATAGGCCTCAGACTTCTTAACGTCATAACACTATATCATAATCACACCAATATTGCCACCAGGTTTAAATTGTAAAAACTACTGTTTGTCCCACTTTGGAATATTAATCATAAATATTGCTGATTCGCCATATTCTACCTGGCTTTTAACAGTCAATCAATAAATAAAGTCTCTGGAGGCTGAATCAACATAAATCAATTATAAAGTAAAATTCTGTGACTGTGTGGGACTATGTGCAGATTGGAGGTAAGAGCTGTATTGATTGGTCTTGTATGTTGTCACTGCATCATGCTTCCAATTATTTGATGTAATACTAGTCTATAGATTCTTAATTGACCATGAGGGTTTACACCTCTACAGCAGCATGTCATACCCTGAGTGGTGAACTCAACTGCAAATCAAAGAAGAATTAAACATGGCAACACAATTTCCAAACATTGAGGGCTAGCTCATTGTGGGTTGGAAAAAAAAAACATTTCACAGTGTTGGATGGTGCTTCAGGTCAAAAGCGCCAGACTAAATTTAACCAAAGAGTGGTGGATATCAGAGGCACAGCAATACACAGCAACTGTGGCAATAACCCAACCTACAAAGCAGTTCTCAAAAATTGATTGAAAACAAACCAGTCATGCACCCATAGATACTATTGTACTTTTTTCTTGGGCTCTTTTAACTCATAACTCTTGTTTTTTATTGTAAATACAAAATAGTATATGTGGTATCATGTTTTCTGCCATCAGTCAGGTTTAATGTTTGTTTTATTGTGCTATTGTGTCTCTGGATGGCATTACTTTGTCACCCAGTACTACGGTAAAAAACGTAAGCTTTATCTTTGATACTAACTCTCATATTAAACAAATCACAAGGACAGCCTTCTTCCATCACCGTAATATCTCTAAAATCAGAAATATCTTGGCCCAGAGTGATGCCGAAAAACTAATCCATGCATTTGTTACATCTAGAATAGATTATTGTAAATCCCTACTGTCAGGATGTCCTAGTAACTCACTAAAAGTCTCCAGTTTATTCAGAATGCTGCAGCCAGAATACTAACAGGTACAAACAGGAGAGAGCATATTTTTCTAGTATTAGCTTCCCTCCACTGGATTCCTGTGAAATCTAGAATAGAATTTAAAATCCTTGTGTTAACCTACAAAGCTGTACGTGATCAAGCCCCTGTATATCTTAGAGACCTATAGTGCCCTATCACCGGGCAGATCATTCCCCTCTCAGTCTGCTGGTCTTCATGAAGTTCCTAAAGTGTCCAGAAGTAGAATAGGAGGCAGAGCGTTCAGCTACCAGGCTCCTTGCCTTTGGAACCAGCTCCCAATCTTAGTACGGGAGACTGCTACTCTCTCCACCTTTAAAAATAAACTCAAAACCTACCTGTTTGCTAGGGCATATATTGTATAAAACCAATAACCTAAAATGGACATGGTCTTATTGTTCTGGTCATAATCACAGACCATTACACGCAATGGTCAACACCTCAGACCACGGCGAGAGACCGTTACATTCAAAACCTACTTATTTACTAAAGCATACATCATAATGTTGCAATAATTGAAGAGGACAAGCTCCACTTGTAGTGATCTTGTACTGGTCATTGATCGTCGAGATCACTACGTGCGCCCGTTACGAGATAAAACAATGTCTGTAACGGTAGCATCAGAGCATGTGCGAGGCCGCACAACATTTAATATTAATATTAATATTAATATTAATATTAATATTAAATAATTCATTAATATTAGGAACGAGGGTATCATGGTGCATCATGCTTCTTCCTTCAGTCTGTGCCTTCTCCTCGCCCTACGCTCTCTTTTCTTTTCAGGTGTCTTGATGTCGGGGCCGGCGGTTCCTGATCTGTGGTTCACGGTTCAACTCGTCTGGGACACTCTGATGTTCTGTCTCTCTATCCTGTTCTGTTGGTCCTTCTGTCCACTAACCCCAACCAGCCAAAACAGATGGCTGCCACCTCTGAACCTGGTTCCACTGGAGATTTCTTCCTGTTAAAAAAGGGTTGATTTTTCTTCCCACTGTTGCCAAATGATTGTTCAGGTGGATCTTGTTGGGTTCTTTCGCTCTTTCTTACTACGGACTTTATATTCTGTTGAGCGCTCTGAGATGACTTTGTTGTAATCTGCGCTATATAAATAAAGTTGAGTTGATTTGTGGCTTAACTGTATGTTAAATGCTATTGTTCAACTGTATGTTATATCACGTTTATCTGCCTTGGGACAATTGATGAAATGTAGCTATTGTGCTAACTCAGCATGTTTATGTTGACGCTGTTTGCTGACACATTGATTCATACGTAATGTCCTAATTCAAATAAATGAATAAAAAAATAAATAGATGAAATGAACAGAAGACCAAAACAAGATGAACAAATAACCTCCTGTTTGTTAGAAATACATCAGAAACCAATAAAAATGGTCTTTGCAGTCTTTCCATGGCCTACCAGTTAAAACTCACCAAATGCTAGCATGTTTATGTTTTAAAGGACATGTTTTTAAAAAAGGGTATAAAAAAAAAACACCTCTTATTAGTGATTATGGTAGATATAGATTTTGTTCTGTACAGAGGGGACAAAGTCTGAAGTATCTCAAACAGAAAAATCGACTGAGTTACTGCTAGCAGTTAGCATTAGCATATAAAAAATAGTCCACAAAACTCAATCACTTAAATCACAAATTAACAATAACTAAATAACTAAGAAACAAACTATCCAATTAAGGTATGAAAGCTGCTAATCATAATGCATTGTTTGATATTAATCTTGATAATTTTAGCTAGTGCACTGAGAGATTTTATTCGGATTACTTTTTTTTTCAATCTAATATCACTGAAGGAAAGTGTTCGATGGTTTTGTTGCACACTATTTTTGAAGGCTCTAGAACAGGGGTTCTCAACTGGTCTCACCCTGGGACCCACTTTTCTTTACAATTCAACCAACCAAATTTAGTTTTTCAAAAAACATCTGTTGAAAACACACATTCATAATATTTTTTAAAAACATAAATCTATATATTTTCCTGTGCAACATGCATTTCACAACATGCCTGTCAAAAAAAAAAGTTTATTTTAAAATAATTCAAGTCCAACATAAGAGATATTAAGTATTTACTTTTGACCAGCTGTCCGTGACCCACTTTTGGGTCCCGACCCATCAGTTGAGAATCACTGCTCTAGGTGAATGTTCTCGTTACAAATCCATCTATTCTATGCTAGCACACAAATGGTGCCTCTTGGCTGTTTTTTCTGTAGTATATTGACTTTTATCTTCCCTTGTTCATTTTCTGTTTTAACAAAAAAAAATTCAAAATGCCATGAATTCATAAATCAGGAGTTTTCGCCTTCATTCATTGTCATATATGTTTACACGTATATGAAATTTGTTCTCTGCTTTTTACCCATCCCTGAGGAGCAGATGTGGGTTAAGGGACTTGCTCAACATCCCACAGTGATCACCCCGGTGAGATTGGAACCGGTGACCCTCCGATTACAAGGATGCTTCCTTAACCACTAAGCCACCACTCCTCGACAATTTGAATTTGAAAAGTAAAGGTTTGCAGTGTTTTAATGCTAGTAGATGCAGGCACAGCTACAAAAGTTCATTCATTTTGCATTAACAGCAAAAAGCTCTGCAAGAATGACAAAAAAAAGAATCTATACATGCATGTCTACAATGGAATAAAGCAATGTTTGCATTGATCTTAAAACAGCTCATCATAAACAGCCAAAACGTAATATCTGCATCAACCAAAAAAGTGAAAAAAATACAGGTTTTAAGGTAAAGGTATATGAGAAAGTTGATATTAGGGATAAACATATAGAAGAAGAAACAATGTGAAGCTGGATCAAAAATGTGTATCCATTTCCTCAGTTCTGTCCTTCCCATCCAAATAATCAACTCTCGCTCTCTAATATCAACTGAAATAAACTGAACATCTTTTACAAACAGAGCAGTTTCTCTGCCATCTGTTCGCTGAAGTAAATCAGGGCTTGTTGATGTAAACCTCCTCCTTCCACAGGCTGTCCCCCAGTGAAGACTGAAGCAAACCTAATCCTCTAGTCTCTCCTCTGCCCTCTAAATCATCTCTGCATATTAATGTCTGCATGTATCGCTCCTGCTTAGATTTAGGTTCAAATGCAAAGCATGCAAAACCCAACCAAACCAAGGCTAGGGCTTCACCGACAGACGCAGATGAAGAATCACATAGATTTCTGATTTAGTTTAGCTGGTTTGCAGTGAAATGGCAACAAGGAATAATTGTTTGGCTAAAGATTGTAATTTGTACTTAGTCAGATGTGACCCAATCTGAATTTTTTTAAGTCAGAAAGTACAAACTGAATGAATGAATGAACAAAATTCTATTAAGTTTTAGGAAAAATCCAAAAAAATGATTAAAATTAACTGATAACGTAAAAATATATATATACAGTTTAAAAATAGTTAAAAAAGATTTATTTTTATTTCTATTATTTTTGCAATTTAATAAATACATTTATTTTATTGCATAAATGTGACCATCACCAGCCCTCCCTAAGGAAGGGTAAGAAAGACTTTATTAAAGGGAAAAAAAATAAAAAGATATGGCAGTGTTGCACCTTGATGAACGGGAAGAGAACAGGGAAGAGGGAGTCAGGGTAGGACAATGGAAGAGGCGGGGAGGAATGGACTATTCTAAGCTGAGAGTGCAATGTGTAGTTAATAGTAGTACAGATAACTATATAATTCCAGTGACATCGAATGTTACTTTACACTGTTAAATATTAACAGCACAGACATTAGTCAGAAATCTTACAAAAGCTTGATCGTCACTACAAAAGTGATTTATTGAGAAGATCCAACTAGTTGGTTTGCACGCATAGCCCAAAAGTTACACTAACAGAAAGTTTGTTTTTTTTTCATTCTTGCAGGAGTTTAGGTACCGTTAACATGTTTTCATTACTCAGGCATGGAGATTCACTCATTTGAAAGTGTTTATAACAATTTGGAGAAGTTAGCAAGATTTAATGGCAAATTTTTCAACTTTTGATAGTAATTACGCTAAAATTGTTGCAACTCTACTTGAAATCATCAGTCAGTTTAGCTCTTTTTATCCTTATTTTCATTTAAATGTGGGTTTTATTGCTTTTATGCGATGCATGTCTTTTTTGTTTGATGTAAAGCACTTTGCTTGCCTTGTTGTTGAACTGTGCTATGCAAATGACTTAGCGTCGTCTTCATTGACATGGATTAAAGTGCACTCGGAGCCCTTTCTTTGCTGCTTTCCTATTAGAAGGCTAAACAACAAAACACACACACAAAAATTATGAAATGATGACATCTTTGACATAGCTCTTGTAAAAATAAAAGTATTTTCCAATATTCGTAATCAGCAAAGGCTTTATAAATGGAATGAAATGATATATATACAGTAGTTATCGTCCTGATGCTGATTTTGTTTGTAACAGCAATCCAAAAATCTCTCCTTCATTGTCATTCTTATCTCTACACTCTGATATTCCCAGAAATCTCACCCTTCCCCCTGGAGTCATACACTATTCCACACAGCCCTGTCTCCAGTTAAAGCTCCAGAGATTCACATCCCTCTCATGCACCCATACAGATGTTTCTGCATCCACAGATAATCCAGCCTAGTCCCTTTATGTCAAAGATTACCATGGGCCAAGCCAAATCCAGACACATGTAGCTCAGAACATGGAGGCAACAGGACAGAAAGGAAAACTTGGAGACACCAACGAAAAGGATTTGTGTCCAAAAAAGATTTTTCTAAAAATATATTGTGCAGGTTGATCTGGAAACTAGACATTCTTGGGGCATTTTCTAAGTCAACATTGCCAGATTGTATTGTCTCCTTACTTAAAACAGGGAAAAAAAACATTAACTTAAAGCTTTTAATAATATTTCAAGTGAAATATGCTGGAATTGTTTCAAACAAGAAACCAAACTTTTGCTTTCTTGTTTCTGTATTTTTAAGCCAACAATGCCAGATTGTATTGTCTTCTTCTATAAAACATGGGGAATAAACACTCTTCCACAAATTAACTTAAGGTTTTACCAATATTTCGAAGAAAAGGTGCTAAAATAGTTTCAATGGGGAGCCAAACTTTAAGATTTTGTAGTTCACTTGGGAACTAGACCAGTGGTTCCCAAATGGTGTGCCACGGCACACTGATGTGCCAACCATACGTTATTATTGCAATATACAACTACACAAAAATAATTGTTTTTTAATTTGCTACTTTGTATGCACTCATTTCATAATACAGAGGAAAACTTTATTTTTTTTAATATTTTGTTTATAAATATTAGTAAAATATGACATTAATTAATAAATAATAGTAATATGAGTAATATTGTTGTCTTTGTCACATTTTATTTGGCAGTAGCAAATAATTATGCACATTTACAGCTATTGTGCATGATATGAGTGATAACACGTGTTATAATGGCTATTTTGTACAATAGATGAACCTTCAGATTTTTACTTGTCCTTTGGTGTGTCTTGGACACAAAAAGTTTGAGAACCACTGAACTAGACATTCGTAGGGCATTTTTTAAGTCAAATTTTGCCAGACAGTATTCTCTTTTTTTTTTTTAAACGGGGAAAAAACACCATTGCACACATTAATTTAAAATTTTTAACAATATTTTGAGTGAAATGTATTAAAATTGTTTCAAACATGAAGCCAAACTTTAAAATTCAGAAGTTCAAAGCAACAATTGGCCAGATAAAGATTTTTCTATAAATATGCCGTGCAGGTTTATTTGGAAACTAGACGTTCGTAGGATTTTTAAAGTCAGATTTTTTAAGTCAACATTACCAGATTTTATTTTTTTCTCCTACAAAACAGGAAAAACACACCCTTGCACACATTAACTTAAGGTTTTTAACAATATTTCGAGTGAAATGTATTAAAATTGTTTCAAACAAAGAGCCAAACTTTAAAATTCTGTAGTTCATTTGGATACTAAACATTCGCAGTGCATTTTTTAAGTCAACGTTGCCAGATTGTATTCTCTTCTTTTAAAAAAATAGGGGAAAAAACCACCCTTACACACATTAATTTAATGTTTTCTACAATAATTTCAGTGAAATGTGTTCAAATTGTTTCAAACAAGGAGCCAAACTTTGAAATTCGGTAGTTCAAAGCAACATCTGGCCAGAAAAATACTTGGAATCTTGACGGCAGGAGCAGGTTTTAATGACAACAGATGGCTTGACGGGATTATGAAATGCACACAGATGGACACACTTAAATAACACGCAAACTCCAGAAAGGTTGAAACAGAAGGAAAGAAAGTGAACTGGACCAAAGTGTTCTGTACTTAGTATTTAAATAGACGTATAGGGGGTTTTATTCCACCTAATACTTCATTTTTGTACAGCCATGAAACATATAGCAACCCTCTGACCTTGTTGCTGACGTCATGCTTTTTAAAATTAGTTTAATTAATTAGAACTGTGCGGTTTGGCACCATTGGACACCTTAGTGCTCCATAAGTTAGTCTCGGTTAAAGACCTTTTCTATTTGCTTTTATTCTAATTTGATGGAAAATCTAAAGTTGAAGCTTTTTTTTTTTTTTTTCCAAATTCTAAAAGGAATCCAGCACTTTTGCCAAAGTGCATAACACAAATGCACACGCAGCTTTCCATAAAAAACATCCACAGTAAAGACTAAGACGAATATGTAAGCCCATTAAATCAAGCGCACAAACTTCTTTTTTATGCATTAGGGCCATGGTTTGGTCTGACAGGCCAATGGATCTATCTACAAAAGATCCATTGGAGGTGCTTCATAACCCCGCACAGTGAGAACATGCTTTTGATTAAACTTTCACTAATTAAAGTCTCCCTGATCTTATTAGCCGGACTAATAGATTTAATTTGTCTTTGCTCAACTATAGGCTGTGACCTCTACTTAGTTAATTAATTAATTGATTTAGCCCAAGTGCATTTGAAGGAGTTCAAGGGTTTTTTTTTTTTTTTAGAAAATGTTACCCCGTTTAATCCTGTTCACATCAGAATGACTCCCTGTTGGGTTTCTTTGCCAACGTATATGTCAAGGTTTAGGGAGGATGGTGAGGAGGGCGTGAGCTGTGAACTGGAAAGACTGGAGTAGACTTGGCCTTCTGATCTCTGGGAGTGCTTCTGTGATTGGAGCTTTAGTCACACTTTAGTCCTTTATTTTTGTTTTTTTTACATGGATCAAATGGAAATCAGCAAAAAGATTTAGACCCTTGAACTCATTTGGACAAAATGTGCACACACTTTAAATTAAAATCATCCTATTTTAAGAATTGCTCTTAGAAATGTTTCAATGTTTTTATTTATTTCATTATTATCATTTAATGTATTGTTTTAATCATTTTTCTTTTCTCTGTGTTCTCCTTTCCTTGGTCTAGCTGGGTGGGTTGTGTGGGATGTGGGCTTGTTTGCATTTAGATTATAAAACTGATTGTGATTAGTGACTTCTTACACTCTATATGTCTATTTACTGTTAAAAAAAAGAGCTATAGATAAAAACAGGTATATTCACTCCTAAATAACAGGGTTATCTTCTAATTAGGGATGTCCCGATGTGATATTGATATCAGATATCAATCCGATATCAGCCAGAAAACAAATATCGGCGACCTGCATCTAAAATCACCGATATAAGCTCTCCGATAAAATGTTCCGCTCCAGCACTTCTATCCATGGGTGACTGTGGTTCAAACTCCAACAAAGTAACCTATTGTTGCTGACTATTGTTCTCTGTTTGAGTGACATCACTTGATCAAGCCTTTTCTAACATTCCACACAACAAAATAAGTCATGAAAGTGTGTATGATTTGTGCTGATATTGTATCGAATCAATATCGGTATCGGCCGATACGCCAGGCTGCAATATTGATATCATATCGTAAGTGAAAAAGTTGTATCAGGACATCATTACTTCTAATCGAACATAAGGCTAAAAGACAAATGAAAATTATTAACAAATTAAGTTAAAAATAGGTCATTTATTGTCAGATTCTTGCAACTGTTTCAGCATTTAAAGTTTTTCCAAAATAAAAGATTTTCTAAATAAGAAAATAAAATAAACTTTATTCATATATTTATTTGTATGTATCTATTGTGCACTATTAAAAACAAAATATATAATAACATATATAATAATAACAGTGCCTCCCCCACCAACATCCTTCCAACAACTTTCACAATAAGAGAAAAACAGGAAATACTCAACAAAACTGTAAAAAAAGGGTTTTTCAACCTTGGGGTGGTGACCCAATGTGGGGTTGCCCTGAAGTAAAATGGAGTCGCCTGAAATGTCTTGTAATAAATAAAAAATGCTGATTAAAATAATACATTTTCATTGTATTTATTTACTCATTTGTTTTTATTTATCTATTTTTCACAGTAAAAAACACAATACATAATATCACAGAAATAGATAAACGGTGCAGGAAGATGCAGAAATCTCAAAGAACTTGAATAATAATGTATTTATTTTTTTCAAATTAAAACTCCATACACACAATCTCATATAACTATATTCTATACTTTCGCTTTTTCAAAAATATAAAACTAGTTGAAATAAATGGCAGAATAAAATTATCTAGCTACTCTGTATTTGTAACACAATGCAACAAATATGATCAAAAAACAATTATAGAGGGAAAATAAGACCCTGGGGTCGCCAGAAATTTGTGATATATAAAAGGGGTCACGACAAGAAAAATTACAGATTGTAAACAAATATTTCTAGCAATCACCCTTTGCTTTTGGATCTTAAACACAGTTAGACATAATTAGAGCTAAATTTAATCTTATAAAAAACCATTTAAATGCTTAAAACTCTATCAACCGCTCTAATGAATTATTAGTTCTTGGTAATGGTACAACACAGGAGTATTCCATCAGGAATAGGATTTTCTAACCAGATTAACTCAAGTTATTTTAGGATTTCCATGTGTTATATTAACAGATCAGGGTTCATAGGAGCAGCTGGACTTTGTCCAAAAGAAAGTAAAATGCTTTGTCCTTGGCATGAAAACCATGCTCAATGTGGTAAAACTAGGACAAACAGCTCCCTCTAGTGGTCAATAAATCTAAGGCTTATTTTTAGAAAAAACAATCACATGGCAGTTGTTACACATCAAAAACTGAAAAATTAATAAAATTAAAAATTAATACTAAAATTAAAAAGCAACATGTGGTATTATTTTGTTGTTTTATGTAATTCTTTTGTTTCTTTTTAATGTTAAGTTTGTTTTTGTTTTGTTTTTTGTTTTTTTGCACTATTATCCTACTTTAGTATTTATTTTGTTATTCTATTGTTGCTGCAATGTGTGAATTTCCCCTCTGGGAATCAATAAAGATCTATTCTGTTCTATTTTTCCATTTTTCATTTACGGATTAGACCCACATGTTTTTACCTTGAACTGTTTTACAGCAAAACTGAAACATTGTAATTTTATCAATCAGTAAGCGTTACATAAAGGTGGTAAACTCATGTAATTTTGCCAACTAATAAAACATAAACAGGTAAGTAAAAAGCATAAGGTATAACAAAATCTTAGTTTATACAAAGATAACATTTGCAAACAAACTCATGTTTTGACCTCCTTTTTTCCCTCAATAGTTGCTGTAGTTTTGCTTTGTATCTCATTTAGCGCAGTAATAAGCTGTGCCCTTTATCTCACACATCCCTCTCACGCCAGTCACTGCATTATTTAACCCTGTGAGAGAAGTGTGTTCGTCACCTGACAAGCAAGGATAACCTTCAAACACTTTCCCAAATGGCAAACATTAATCTTCCATTCAGAAAAGACTGCGAGTCATGACAACGTCAGGTCTGAGGAGGACTGGGCAGGTGGGTTACACACTGGTATCGTCCAGCACGAGCTGCACAACATAGAGTGCAGTGAGTTTCAAACAAAGACCTAAAAAATTAGAGGCTTTTTATTAGAGCGACAATAGAGAAAATCCTTGAGACGGTCAAACCTGCCTTTAAAACAGTCGTACAGTTATAGTGTATATTTGATAGGCCTCAATATTGCGATTGCAATTTAATATGCGATTGTTTTTTGTCAATGCATTTGTCAGTGAACACAAACAATAAATCAATCTGTTTCATAATAAACACATTCAGATTTATTTAAACTTTAAATACATGTAAAATAAAAATGTTAAAGCACAGATTACAACAAGAAAGCAAAACAAATCTGTGGCTTTACCTCTTCAACATATCTAACTAACTGCACGTTTCATGAAATATGTAAACATGTGGACTGCACGTCTTAACATAACAGGACAAGAAAAAATAAAACATAAATTAAAAAATTGTAGCCTTTGCGATTAGAAAATTGTGTTTTTATGATATCACGATAATATCACAAATGCAATTCATCGTTCAACCTTAGTATTTGAGACTGTATTTTAAAAGCAACCACTTTGATTAACAACATTTAGTCAACATGGCTCAGTGGTAGAGTGGGTTGTCCAGTAACCGAAGGGTTGGGGGTCCAAATCCCGCTCTAACGAGTCATTGTCGTTGTGTCCTTGGGCAAGGCACTTTACCCACATTGCCTTGTATGAGTGAGTATGAATTGTGCATGAATGTTGGTGGTGGTCAGAGGGGCCATAGACGCGAATTGGCAGCCATGCCTCTGTCAGTCTGCTCTACGCTGTGGCTACATTGTAGCTTACAACCACCGGTATGTGTGAGTGACTGGTGTGAATGAATAATCGTTTCTGTAACTCGCTTTGAGTCTCCTCGAAGAAAGCGCTATAGAAATCTTAGCCATTATTATTATTATTAACAAAAATAACTTCATTATAGCTAATATAAATGTGATTATTTTAGGTTATCTTCTAATTGAACACTGTCGCTAAATGCTTGTTCAGTGGGTTCTTTCCTTCTTACTATGGACTTTATATTTTGTGAAGTGCACTGAGATGACTTTGTTGTAATTTGAGCTTTATAAATAAAGTTGAACTAAAGTTGAACATAAAGCCAAAAGACAAATAAAAACAATACACAACTTATTGTCAGATTCCTACGACTGTTTTGGCATTTTAAGTTTTTATTAAGATTTTATTTTTCTTCCTCTCTTTCCCCCTTCAAATGATTTTGGATACATCTGACCACTACTGAAGGAAATTAGCTTGAATAAGACAACAACATAATACCTCTACTTTAAATATGCAGATCTGGGATCATGTTGGGGGTCGTTTACATCTAACTTAGCGTTCTGTCCCCATAGTCTAAAATTTGATTGAAATATCCATTTGGTTAGTAAAAAAACAGGCCTCTGGAAGAATCGTAAACAATCTTAAATCCTGTGAAAAGTAACGTCTGCGTAAAACTGCAACGGATAAACTAACACTAAAGCTCCATGGAATAAAAATATATCATTAAGTTTAAATAAATCCACACATCAATGGATCTAAAATCGTCTTTGATTTGTGCATTAGGATTATTTGCACTATAATGTGAGCAGATGTTGAACGTTTCTTAGTAAAACTTGCACAGGAAGTACTCTTTTTAATAAAAGTAGCCTTTTTTTATGATTGTTTTTATTATTTATCGCCAGCAGCGACTTCAAACTCTGTCTGCCAGTGAAATCTGTATGCCATGGTTGTCATCACTAAACTAAATCATAAAATGACACAAAAACATCCAACTTTGATCGCATGTTTATCAGCGCTTGATCGAGAATGATAAAGTTAGCTTTTTAATTTTGATATCACGCCTTTAAATGCCCAACTGAGTGCGCCGAGATACATTCACCAACTGTAATCATTTCTTATTTTGAAAAAAAATCTTGCCGTTTATTATGACTTATGCTCACCTGCTGCCATTGGCTTGTTGACAGATAGCTGGGATGCAATCCTTCAGCAGAGAGATAAATCTGGAATATGAAGGATATACGGAGAGAGCGAGAGAGATGCTTTCAGTAAATGGGCTCATGAGGACAAACAGACGCCATGTTTATCAAGACTCGAGTAGAGCTGCACATGTACACAATTTAAATCATAAAAAACAACTTTAAAACTATTAATAAAACAGTGGATTCCAACCCTTTTGAGGTCGTGACCCCATTTTGAAGTCACAAACTTTTGGCGACCCCAGAAACACGTTTTTTTTTTCCTCTTCTATAATTAGTTTTTGATGATATTTGTTAAACTGCGGTTAAAAAAAATGATCTCAGATATCTTTTAAAGTGAATTATATTTGAACTAGATTTTTCTTTTGTTGTGAAAGTAAAAGTATAGAATACAGTTGTTTAAGACTGTGTGTGGTGTTTTAATTTGAAAAATAATAAGAAATAAAATCTTAAAATTAGGATTTTTTTTTTATTTTTTTATTATCAATTTAGACATTTTAGGCGACCCCAAGGTTAAAATGCCTAACATCAAAAGTGTGCAGCACAAATAAATGGGTTGTTTTTTGGGGAATATATATATATATATATATATATATGTAGTTTTATATGTATATATATATGTATATATATATGTAGTTTTTTTTAAACGGTTATCGAGTACTAATTAATGCAAATGTAAAATTGTACGTATTTTTTAACAATTTCATGCTCCCGTCTTTGTATAAAACAGTTTGGAGATATTCCTTTCCCTTTCCAAATAATACATTATTTTGTTGTGAAAGTGAAAGTATAGAATACAGTTGTTTAAGACTGTATGAGGTGCTTTAATTTGAAAAATAACAAGGAATAAAAACTTACTTTAAATCAGGATTTATTATTATTATTATTATTATTATTAATCTAGACATTTTAGGTGACCCCAAGGTTGAAAAACACTGATTTAAAATGCCAAACATCAAATGTGTGCAGCACAAATAAATGGGTTGGTTTTTGGAGGGAATTTATTTTTATTTTATTTTTTTTTAAAACAGTTATCGAGTAGTAATTGATGTAAATTTAAAATTATTTTTTTTTTTAAATTATAATTTCATGCTCCCGTCTTTGTATAAAACAGTTTAATGATATTCCTTTCCCTTTCACAATAATGCATTTTTTTTTATGTGAAAGTGAAAGTATAGAATGCAGTTGTTTAAGATTGTGCGGCACTTTAATTTGAAAAATAATAAGGATTTAAAATGTACTTTAAATCAGGATTTTTGTTTTCTTTCTTTATTTTTTTTTATTTATTTTTTTTCAATTAATAAAGACATTTTAGGTGACCCCAAGGTTGAAAAACACTGATTTAAAATACCAAACATAAAATGTGTGCAGCACAAATAAATGGGTCTTTTTTGGGGGGAATATATATATATATATATATATATATATATATTTAAACAGTATTTAAACGCATACTAAATAATGTAAATGTAAAATTCTAGATTTTTAACAATTTCATGCTCCCGTCTTTAAATGAAACAGTTTAATGATATTCCTTTCCCTTTCCCAATAATATTTTTTTTTTGTTGTTGTGAAAGCGAAAGGATATAATACAGTTGTTTAAGACTGCGTGGTGTTTTAATTTGAAAAATAATGATTAAAAACGTACTTTTAATCAGCTTTATTTATTTTATTATTATTATTATCAATTTAGACATTTTAGGTGACCCCATTTGAATTCCAGGCGACCATAAGGTTGAAAAACACTGATTTAAAACGCATCAAATGTGTGCAGCACAAATAAATGGGTTGTTTTGGAGGGGGGGGGCATTTTTATTTATTTATTTTATTTAGAACAGTTATCGAGTACTAAATAATGCAAATCAAAATGTATTCACGACATCAATAGTGCTTTTAATCTATTTTACATTGAAGCTATGGATACCAGTTATTGAGAAAACCACAGTAACTAGTTTAACAGCAGTGCCTAAATAAACTAAAAGGTTTTCTCATCACTAAATCAAACTTGTAACCGTAAGGCAAGAAGCCTTCCAACAATCCTGTGAAACTGCGAGAATACAAAAACACTTGGCATTTTGTTGCTGTGATGTAGCCCCGAGGCCTAAATATTTGTGAAACTGCCGTTGTCAGTTATTTAGTCAGAGCAAATACATGTTTTCCAATTCAGGTTTTGAAAAATGACGCCTGAGAGCGTATTCTGTCATATAAATGTCCTTTTTTTTTTTTTTTTTTAATCACTGTCTTTATTTACATCATGACTCAAGCACTTCTTGATATTAGGCTAAAGCAGCTAGCTTAGCTAAATGTAGGAGTACTACAGCAGTCACGTAGTCAGCCAGTTAGACAAGGTGAAAGGATTGTATTATCTAACACATGACAACATGAATAATGACCAAGAACATGAATAAGTGGGTCAGAAAATGAATTACAACGTGACACGGCCGGAACTACAACTCCCATGAGCACTACATGCACTGAGCGTTTGCTCATTGGTCCATTCCTGCAGCAGTGTTTTTTTTGACTTAGCTACAGTGTTGCCAGGTTGGTCGGGTTTCCTCTTTTTAGGCTGATACTATGTTTTTAGAAATTATTCAGAAGAAAATATCAACAAAACAGTTGACCTAATGTGGTAAAAAAAAGTAAAAATGTTCAGTCCTTGGAAATATATCATTAGATTTTGTCATTTCTAAATGGAAAAAAATCTGTCCATCTTGGCTTCATCAATTAGTCTGTCACTATGAGAAAGTATTGTTATCAAAGTGGAGGAAAGGTTAATCTGCGTTGGCTATTTGGATGTTTAATTTTTTTTTAATTAGAAACATAAAAAGTACAGTAAAAATGCACAGAATCTGATGTCACAACAAAAAAAAGAAAGTGATATTTATAGCTCCAAAAACTTTGAGTGCAGAATACACTTCAACATTGTCGGAGAGTACTAAAATAAGCATGTTGTTAACTATAGTGCAAGGTTGTAAAATATTATAAAACTAAAATAATAGAATAAGCAAAAAGAGGGGCCTGTTTTTGTTACTTTTTTTAATTCTTTATATTTTAAACAACTACAATGCATACAGCACTGTATTTAATGTAACTGTGTGCTTTCTAAACATGTAGTATGTTTACGGTTTTAATACGTTTTTTGTTTGTTTGTTTGTTTTTAAAGAGGTTAAGATTGGGGCTGATTTTTATTGAGTTGGGCAGATTTTGTTTTGAGTCAGGGCTGGAAATTGTCAGTGGTATCTGGCAACCCTGTTGAGTAACGTACATAAAGTAAAGACATTTCGAGAAAAAGCACGTGGTGGAAGGAAGAAAACTGGCCAACTTATAAAAGGTGGAAAAACGCCTGGGTAATTTTTGTTTTACATAATTAAATATGTTTGAGTAAAGCAAAAACACAGAATGCAGTTAGGTTTTACGTGACATGCCTCAGTTAATACAGCATTGTTTAGCCATGTGGAAAGCGACTGTAAAGCGTGATGTTTGCTAGTTTTTGCACGTATTTTAAGATGCTTTTCCTGTAGAGTCCTTGTAAAAAAAAAACTGTAAATATAACGATATTAACCTGTACATAGTGTCGTACATTTCCAGTTGTTATATTACCGGTAGTTGTAAAATCTTCAATCTTTGCCGAGCGCGTCTCCTTTAAAGTCACGCGCCCACCGGTCCCGGAATGACGCATTTATGTTGCGACGGTCCGTGAACGCACCGATGGCTTCATCTGCAAAGCCTGAAACTCTGGCATCGTGGAGGGAAATAATAAGACAATTGACCATATAATCCGTGAATAATGACCGCTGTTTTTACTGTTACAACATTCTCCTTCATCGACGTCCAGGTTCTTTTTTGTACGTGTGCACGGAAAATATATTCCTAGGTTTTATTATGGGAGTCATGCTATAGTTGTTGTTGTTGTTTTTAATTATTTTTAACTGTGTTGTAATGAGGTGTTCGAGATTTGTTTTTAATAGACATTTAGAAATTGTAGCAATCTAGTAATCGATCTTTTTTAATATATATATATATATATTTCTTATTATTTTCTACTGTAATGTGTGCACTTGTATTTAATCCTTGTTTAATTAACAGTCTTTTTATCTTAAATATGTGCTCTCTTTATTTTCCTTGTCTTTAGTGATTCTTTTTATCATTTGTAATATTTCTCGAGCCTCTGTAACATAATAACATCCCCCTTTGATCAATAAATTATTTCTGATTAGGATCAAATTATTATATTTCATGTGATTTGCAATTTTTGTAGCAAAACTGGAAAATCAAATGAATGTGTAGATGCTATTTTCAACTACTTTAATACTTTTTAATTTAGTTTTTACATTAGTCATTTCCAGAGGTTTAAAAAAATAACTGTTGTGTGTTTACATCTGTTATACTGGCCCGCTATATGTTCAGTTTCCAACATTGCAATTGTGCAAAGGGCTGGACGATATGGATCAACATTTCTTTCTCTATATTTTTTCTGAAAATGGCAATATACGATATAAATGTCTATTTTTAACCCAATAAAGTTTGACCAGAAATGCAATTCTGGGTTGGATTTTCTGATGAAAAATGCCACACAGGCACATTTATTAATAAACAGCTGCACAATATGTGCCACTCTTGTTTCTTCTCTTATAAGGGACAGCACGTGTGAGTGAGTTCTGTAGTGTGGCTTGTTTAAGACGCACTCAGCAAGCCATCAAAATGTGCTTTTCATGCTTTTCTGAGAAGTAGCGAAAGCAGCGACTCCTAAAAATAAGCTATAAAATAAAAAAAACAGATCGATATAGGTGGTATTGTAATTTTCTATATCGCTATATTTCTACATTATAAACAATGTCCTTTTTCTTTTTTAACAGACATGTGGTGCAGAAAATCTGGACTGAAAGTCCTTGACACTACAGCCATGGTCTCCTTCCTGTCCTAGGATCCAGTCTACGCTCTCAAACCAAATGATGCCGATACCGCTACGACTTCAAAAGCAGCTTCAACGGACATCTTTACTCACACCCTGTGCTGGGCGCCGGTAGCCCACCCATCCATGCCTTTTCTCCCCATCCCGCGGCGAGGGCGTAGCTTCCAGGGCCCCCACAGCACCTGCATGTACTCTGCCTGCGCGGTGAGCCATGCCTCCAAACCCTCAGGCTCCAAACACAACTACTTTGACTTGTACATGCGATCGCGCTGCATGAACAACTTCCTGCGCTTCCTGCTGTACTTCGGCTTCAGCGTGCTGACGTCTCTGCTCTGGGTGGCGCTCTCTGCTCTCTTCTTCCTGCAGTACGCCAGCGAGCTCGTTCTCCTACGGCTGCAGTACAAGCTCTCCGTCATGCTGCTGCTGTTGGGCCGCCAGGAGCTGGAGTTAGACATACTTCACGACTTCATCATCTACGGCGTGGAGATCACCATGATTCTGGTTGGGGGGCTCGGATGGAGCTTTATGATGTTTGTGGATATCTAGCTGAAGTGGAAATGACATTGTACATGTATGTGTGTTTTTATAGCAAAAAGTTGATACAGTCTGTCAGAAAACAAAGTCAGACTTGAGCAAATAAAGGAAACAGCATTGAAATCTTTCATCCATTTCTAATGTATTTTATATAAAATAATTATTAGGTGTTTTAAATGTTTTTTTTTTAATCTGATTTTTGGGAGATTATGAATGTGAAAATCCACTTTGTGTGAAAAGTGGATACAATGTGACCGTGTCATTTAAAGTTGTAATTTTGTGGGGGGGTTTATTATTGAAAGCAGAATTTCTCTTCATCCCCTTCCTTATTTTCTGAAAAATCTCTGACACAAGCCATTTAAACTAACGCACTTTAACTACTCTGCTCGCAGATAATTCCCCTCTCTGTCCCAAATATGTTACTATTATGCACAACTAGCAGTTTAGTAACTTATTTCATTGCCTCTTATTTTTCTGCAGCTGTTTTTTGTAACCATGTTGATGGAATGTTCTGGTAATCACCCAAAGGGGTGTGCAATGAATCGAAATTCTATTACAATTTCAATTTTTACACCCAACGATTACAAAAACAACAATCGAGAGAAGAATTTTTTTTCAAAAATAATCTATATTTTTCTATTTTACATACATTTCATTTGCTAAATGGAACAAACTTCTACAATTTCAAACATCTACAAATAATACTGATTATTAATACTAACATTGAGTTGTTTAATTCAGTGGCACGTGTTTTATTCATGTTAAAAGAATATATTTGACATTGTTTTGTAACAATAAATAGCTTTTTGGTTGACAAATAATCGTAATTTCAATTATGACTAAAATGATTGTGATTATTTTTTTCTATAAACAAGCAGCCCTAATTACCGTAGTTGTCCTCATTTCTGCAATACAATACGCCTGTAACGTTCTTCTGTATCCTCAGGATGACAGCGGGTCACACATTTAAACTTTCTTACGTCTCTAATCAACCAAACAATAGATGTTTGATTTGAAATACTGAAGAAACACTCACAGGACAGACATGATAACCGAATACAGAAAAGTCAGGAATTGTCACTTTGCTACTGATCATTGATAGTAGCTGATGTGGTATATTCTAGATCAGCCATTTTCAACTGCTCTCGCCCTGGGACCCACATTTTACCAAGGTCATTTACACTTTTTTTCTTTTTTTTTAGAATTCAACCAATCAAATTGAGTTTTCCAAAAACAGCTGTTGAAAACACACATCTATAATCTTTCCAAAAACATAAATCTATATATTTTCACAGCATATCTTTCTTTCTAACATGAGACATTTATTTTTGACCAGCTTTTGGGTCCCGATCCACCAGTTGAGAATCACTGTTCTAAATAATAGTTGGAAGATGTTTCAGTAGCCAGTAGTCTTAACACTGTAGCCTTAAAAGTTATATACTTGTTTTGTTCATACAGGTGCTATATTGCAATTTAGTTTCACTTTAAATAGTGGTTTTTCAGTCTTGTATGTTTAAATGTTCTTCTTTGCTCCCTCATAGTTGGGCAAAGTGTTATTTTTATTTACTTTTCATGTTTTTTGTTTTGTTTTGCTTTTGGTGCTTTCTGTAAATGGAGGCAGATTTGGAGCTCAGTGATGATGATGACTTTACATTTTCATTTCATTTGTTCATAACTTGTGCTTAAATGCTTTAATTAATGCATTTTAAAACACAGGAACTGTGTGTTTGTATGCTGTTTAAATGTCCCATTATCTGTATTAAAAATGTGTTTAAATTGGTTGAGTTTGACTTTGATCATCTGTTCTGAAATTTTACTTTTGAGTTTTTAGAATTAGACTTTGTCAGGGTTACACTAAAGTAGTTATGTCTGTTTTCTTTAAAAAATATCATGGTTCTAAAGATAATATGGCTTTTTAGAGTCGGATATGTGACAAAGACCCAAAATGTAACAAGACTTGAGCTGTTATTTTTTAAAAAATGGAATAAAACCCAAAACTGGTCAATAATGTAACAAGATGCTAAACCCAAAACGTTAAAACTTTTTGTGCCCTAATAATGTAATATATGTATTAATATATTTAGATATTTATTCACGCATATACATTTGAATCCATAAATCATTGACTCACTCTATAATGTAATAAAATGATTACACTATTAGTGGAAAACTGTTTTGCATGCCCCATGATGTAATTAACTAATTAATAAACGCAAAAAGTTTTTACGTTACATTATTGACCAGTTGTAACATTTTGGGTTTTATTACATTTCGAGCATTTGTTTTATATTATTGACCAGTTATTACATTTTAGGTTTAAAAGAAAAGAAAAAAATGTTATAACAATGCAGGTTACATTTCAGATTGTTAATAATAATAATAATAATAATAATAATAGTAGTACATTTTATTTGTAATGCACTTTACATTTGATACCAAACCTCAAAGTGCTACAGGATTAAAACAATACAACACAACATATATTAAAAGATAGGACTATAAAGAGGCATTAACTGTTAAAATAAGTTGCTGTAGATTGTTGTTACATATCGGGCTCTAATATGGCGCTTAAGATGTTTGTACATTTAAAAAAAAAAAAGGATTGTGAATTCAGTAACTGAACAGATTGAAGGATATGTTTTGTATGTGGGTTATTTAAGACTTTAGCTCATAAAACATGGTATTGTAAATGTGTTTCCTGTGCATTCCAACACTCATGATGCCATCCGTGCCTGGAGCTGTGTCATAAGTGTGTGACAGTATAAATTGAGAACAGCTTTAGGTCAAGTATTCCACCAGTCGCTCTTCACATGATTTCAGAGCAGCTCTGACAGACTTCTCTGTTAAGCTTCCTCTGGCACTTTAAACACAGACCACGGCTCGACCCTGCTGGTCCTGCCAAGTACAACAATGGGAATGTCTGTGTCCCGATCACCTTATATAGCCTCATTTTCACATGGCATGAAGTATGCTTACTGGAATTATTGTGGGCACAACAAACTGAAACACTAAACGAAGCCTTTTAATTCCTAATCCGGCAGAGTTGGAAGCATCTGAATTTATATTCGCTGTCATGGCATCGTTTTAGGTTAGCATGTTTATGGAGGTTCTAGAAGAGACCACCGGCACACATCTGTAGATATAAACTTTAAAGACAGTAGGGACTCGGAGGTCCACTAGCTGAGACATGTTTAGATGGCCTCGGGCTGCACTGAATAATCGGGAAACAATAAGCTTTTATTCTGAGGATCAACACATCATATGCTTGTTATTGCGCACTAGGTTGATTTAATACACAGTTACACCAGAAGAAAGCAAAAAAAGTATAAAGTGTCATGAGTTTATAGTGCAATAGTTGGGATTCCAAGTCATTCACTCCTCATTTTCAATTCTTCTTCCTTTTATTTCAAACGCTGAAGTTGTTTTATAGGTTATGGTTTCATCTATTCAGAAAACTCTTCGTCAGAGGCAGGCATCTGCTGATCACTTTGATGTTTCCTTTGAAGTTTCTTTGACTTCTGTGTAATAATTCCAGCAAGATTATTTTTGAATATGTTAAGTTTTCATTTATTCAGACGATTGTTCTTCAGGAAATCCACGTTGATCTCCTGACATGTTTCGACTGACAACTGCCATTCTTCATCAGACGCGTTTGCTGATCGCTTTGATGTTTCCTTTGAGGTTTCCTTGTCTTCAGCCAAAAAATTCCAGTAAGATTATTTTTAAATATGTTAATATGTTAAGGTTCCATTCCAATTTTGTCTCCTGATGCTGTTTGCTCATATACAATGTGTATGATTAATTCATCACAATTTAACAGCTAAAGTTTCTAAATTCCTAAAATTATTTTTTTTTGTTTACCCCCAATTATGTAACCCGTTAAATATGTTTAACTACCTCTACATCTTAGTAAGTTAAGGTTTAATTTATTCAGACAACTTTTTTCAAGAGATTTACTTTGATCCCCTGACATGTTTTGACTGTCAACTGCCAGTCTTCTTCAGAGGCGTCTGCTGATAGCTTTGATGTGAATTATTATTCAAAAAGAACACAAAATGAACTGGGAATTATTACGCAGAAGTCAAGGACACATCAGAGCGATCAGCAGACACCTCTGAAGAAGACCGGCAGTTGACAGTCGAAACATGTCAGGAGATCAAAGTGAATTTCCGGAACAAAAAAGTTGTCTGAATAAATAAAACCTTAACATATTATTCAAAAAGAAGACTAAAAGAACTTGCTGGAATCGACATCTTCGTGCTCAAACACAAAAAGATAGAAAACCTATGCAGTGTGAACCATTGAAGGTATTGATGTTTGCAATAATGTGAACTCGAGCGGTATAGGGAAAATACTTTTATTTCTAAATGCAGGTGTTTCGAGATAGATGAGAGACTCAGTGAATTGTAAATGTCACCAGACTTTTTTAAAACCAGAAACGGAGATCTAAAAGTAAAGTTTATTTTGTATTTGCATGACTTTACTTTGATGTTAGAAAACACCAAACGACTACACAATCCAACATTTTATTGGATTTTTAGTTCAGTTTCAGGTTTCATCCCATAATAAAAATGTCTTTCTGCCCTTAACTTCAAACACTCTCACAAAAAAGGAGATGGTACACTCCTTTGAAAAAAGTTCCATCCAAGTTTTGATCAGAAAATGATTGGTGGTGTTTGACTGGTTGAAAAAAAAAAAAAAAAAAAAAAGCATTCTTAAGTTTCTCACAGCAGCAGTTATCCATGGAGATAAGACAATACGTTGGACTCCAGTAAACTGCCACCTACTGTACATCTAACTCATTGGTTCAACTCATTTATTCCACACACAGAGGTATTTCAGTTTTGTTCCACAGCAAAACTTTATTTAAACAATGACATCTGCAGGAACAGAGAGCATCTTTGTCTTGTAAATAAACAGCTAATTAAAAAAAAATAAATGTCCTGTTTTTACTTAAAAACATTGTTGTCTGACTTACCATTGTGTACAAGATGTTTTTTTGTTCTTTTAATTATTTTGGTGATTATGATATGAGTCAGCAGGCTCTTTTAAACCCTATCCTATTTCAAGGCGTTTAAGGTATTCTTCAACGTTTACATGAAAATTTGGTTACTGGTACTTTTGTACTTTGTTTAGGCTTTTACACACCATTTGGGTTAGGTGCATCTCCTTAAATATAAATAACTGCATTACTTTCAATCTAGACAGAATTACTCAACGACGACATAAAAAACAACTACATTTTTGTTGATTTTGACACAAATGCTAGCATACTAAAGCTAACTTTTACGAGTTGCAGGTGTGTTTCTGTTACGAAACACACCTGCAACTCGTAAAAGTTAAAATATGAATATATATAAATATAAAAGCCAAAATATGTTTTCACTTTCAGGATTAGCTGACTGGAGTTGTAGAATTTATTGACATATTAGATCACTGAGAATGCTACCAGGTCACTGGGATCCTTTAAGAAAATCTCTTGACAAAGTCCCATTCTACAACTTAAAATAAGTCCTTGTATATTTAGGCTTTGTCCACACTTAGGTAATCTCTTGTGTAAATGTCCAGTTCCGCCAACGTCTGAACCTAAAAATTTCATGCTTTATTGTAATAACTTAACCCACAACTTTTAAAAGGCATAAAAACTACATTTTTCACCAACAATGATAGGTTGCTATTAGATGGTATTGATTTCAACTTTATTTGTACAGCAAAAATTACAACAGTCACGTCAATGCGCTTATCAAAATACAAAATTCATAATAAGAAAGAAAATATTAGAGATATTCGATATTGGTGATTGTCCAATCCAACCTAATTTTAGGTTACATGGTATATATCATGGAAATAACAGGTGAAGCCTACTTTTAATGTGATGTCCACTTGATGTCCCATAAAGAAATGTCGCCTTTGCAATCAGACCTTTTTTTTATGAAATTGCCTTTGATCTTCTGACATATTTCGGCTGTCAACTGCCAGTCTTCTTCAGAGGTGTCTGCTGATTGCTTTGATATGTGCGTGACTTCCGCGTAATAATTGCAGCAAGTTAATTTTGTCTTCTTTTTGAATAATATGTTAAGATTTAATTTATTCAGACAACTTTTTTTTTCTTCAGGAAATTGACTTTGATCTCCTGACATTTATTGACTTTCAACTGCCAGTCTTCTTCAGAGGCATCTGCTGATCGCTTTGATGTGCCCTTGATTTCCGCGTAATAATTTCATTCCAGCAAGCACATTTTGTCTGGATTCTGAATTATATGTCATGGTTTCATTTCTTCAGACAAAGTTTATTTTTTTTTAGGAAATTCACTTTGATCTCCGGACATATTTCCACTGTCAACTGCCAGTCTTCTTCAGAGGCGTCTGCTGATCGCATCAAATCATCGAAACTTTAACATACTATTTAAAAAAAAAAACTTTTTCAACTTTAGTGATGAAAAAAGTGCCACTCGTGTTTCATGTGTTGTGTCAAACAACAACATATCGGTTTTTCAATATCGGTGGAAAAACTGATGAGATGTAGAAGGACGGATAGATAGATAGATAGATAGATAGATAGATAGATAGATAGATAGATAGATAGATAGATACTTTATTGATTCCGAGGGGAAATTCAAGGCATCCAGTAGCAGTATACAAGACATAAGTACAATGAACAGTAAACAATAAACAGTAAACAGTAATAAGTAAAATAAACAGTAAAAGTAAACAATAAAACAAACAAACTGGCGCTGTCCTCCCTCCCTTCCGTGTATAATATACACAAACAGACATTAAACAGTCAGTGCAGACATTAAGGGTGCAAATTACAAATACAAATTAAAGTGATTGTCGTTATAGTGTCCAAACATTAAAAGGTGCAGAAATAATAATAATAATAATCAAAAAAAAGTGATAGCAGCTGACCACCAATTACATTTTATGGCAAATATCAACCGATAATATCACCCATCACTAGTTGGTATATTGGCTCTGTCCTTTATCGTGGTTAAATTATTGCTGCTGGCCTCTATTGCCCTATTTTCTGTCATGTGACCTATGGCAAACTAATTTGATTATTTATGGCTTGATCAAAGGATGAAAATGATTTTTTTTTTTTTCTTTAAGCCATTGACTGAAACTCTAATGTACAGACAGTGGAGCCTCTGGTGGGCATTTATGCATGACGTGGCAGTGTGTGATAGCGATAGCATGATGCCTGCAGCGCATAGAAAAGTTGACTTAAGGTCACACCGCCAGCAGTTGGCGCTTACAATTTAGCAGTGGCAGCACGCATGCGCAGTGCGTGTCCCGAGCTGTCATCACAAAAAGGACACGTGAGGTAACTCACCACACATGTAAATGGTATTTAGGGCTACCGTCCACGAGCCACCGACGAATGTCCTACTTAAAGTGCCCCCGACACGCTTCATTGTCGAGCCGTCGTTCGTGATGTTTACAATGAAACAGTAAAGTCTATACCTTTAAGTCCAATGGGTGCAGCGGGTTCATGTGTCCGTGAGATGTAACAGAGCAGACCATTGGCCGGGAGGACTACAGTAGGACAGTGTACCTACAGCGACGACGTCCAAAATGTCTGTGTCTTTAAAAAGAAGTCTTTAGCGTATGGTGTCAGGGCTGCTTTCATTCCGTACACTAGTGTTCATGTGAGCGGCGTTTACTTCCTGCACAGGGTCAGAAGCGGACACACACACACACACACACATATATATAGACACACACACACATAGACAGAGTGTGGGATAGAGAGATGGGGGACGAGCGAGTTGAGGAGGACTGAAGTGATAGAGTGAACCAGAGGACGAGGGGGGAAGCCTCTTTATTTTAAAACACCACCCCCCGAAAACTTTAGCAGAGCTTTATCCGAGGAGGAAGACCGCCTGCTCGGCTCCAGCTGACACCGCAGTGTATGGAATAGCGACGCATTGGGTAAATATCACCCCTTTGTCTTCATATTTACACTGGCTCTCTCATTTTGTGTGACGCATAGGTTGGCAATTACCATGCATTTATTTCCCAGCTGCGTTCCACGAAACGCCTTTTTAATGTTGTCAGATTTGCCTTAAAACACGCGTAAAGTGTCAAACTTTACTGTAAATGCGGCGTGTAATTACAGTTTTGGTGTCTTTCATTTGACTTGAACATTATTGATCTAAATATCCCACTGCAGGAGATACTGGACTGTCTTACAAACTGACTTATTACTACTTCATTTTCTGTTTAAAATAACTAATAACATCCTTGTGAATGGTAATTTAATGTTGTAATTAGTTAGTTACAGATGTCACCATGCACTTGATTTGATAAGTGTAACTTCCAAACTGGGGTACGTGTACCCCTAGGGGTACAGGAGCACATTGCAGGGGGTACTCGGAAATATTTATCGGGAAATGTTCTTTTTTTTCTTCTTCTTCTTCTTTTTTTTTTTTTTTACAAATTAACCACAAACTAACTATTGCTCAATGAAATACAATATTTTCTTGTTATTTATTTTAAACAGGATTATTTTATGCTTTAGAGGCCATTTTATCACAATTCTCAGAATAGGAGACAATATTTAGCTTTTTTTTCTTCTTCTTAATCACACAAAAGTGGTATGGGATTTTGAAAAATAAATTCCACATTAAATTATTGTTTTGAATTTGCCCCCGCGACCCTAAAATAGGACAAGTTGGGTATGAAAATGGATGGTTTTTAATTTGTAGATCAAGTCTTATATTGAACCAATGTTTGAGACACAATCAGGGGTTTAAGAAATGTAAAAGCATATGAAATTATGGAGAGGGTACATATGATATGAAGAGAGGGTACACGTCATTTGACAAAAATCCAGAGGGGGGGGGACACGGGACAAAAAAGATTGGGAACCACTGGAATAGAGTTGACCTTAGTAGAGTTACATACTGTTGCACTTTATACGTTTTTGTATTAAATAAACCATCTTTAATAAACAAATCAACTGAAACATTGTGACATGTTTTTAGGCGTCACAGATTTGGTTTATGGATTTTTGTGAGCGGTTGAAAAACGCAGAGTGGATCTTTGAAAAAATATTACATAATGTTTAAATTGTACAAAGTACAACCATGTTACATGTTTTGCGATTATTTAAAGTTAGTCGTGGCTAGTAAAATAGGAGCACGATGATTTCCGGTGAAATGTAATTAAAATGAAACAATTGCATAAATAAGGATAAACAAAGTGTTGCATATTGAAACTTAAAGTGAAAACTTAGTATTTAAGAAGTGCTTTTTAAACTGGTTACACTTCAGACGATTCGCTAGCTGTGAAGTAGCTCGCCATTTCAGAAAGATTGTTGTGACCAACCCAATACTGGGACATGGCATTGTTGGTTATTGGTTATTGCAGTCCTCTGCTAGCTTTTAACCTATAAAAAAAAAAAAACTACTCTATTTCTAGCATTTGCATTGGTCACTAAATTGCAAACTTTGGCACCAATAGATCAAACAAGTCAAACTCCTCCACCAGACTGAACAAAATCAAACATTAAAGTAGGGACAAAAAGCTAACAATGGTTTTTAATAGAATCTCTATTCATAAATGTTTCTATTTGCTTTCAAGTGTCTGCAAAGTTGAAAAAACCCCATAGAAAGTTTATTTTTCAAACAGTTTTCACTGCCTCACCGACAATCAAGTCTGTAAATCTGTAAATCTAATCAACTTAGTGTCTGAAATAGGTCTTCTAAGGTCCCCGTAGTGTCAGTACAATAGCAGAGGCCATATGAGTTGATAAGCAAGCCTCGTGAATGCATGCTGCAGTGTCACATCAGTCAATTGGAGCTCTGTGTTCACCTCACCTGAACCGTGCTGGAGCCATTTGGCTATATACATACAGCACCGCCCTCCTCCTCTGCTCCTTTGTGTGCAATTTGTGTGTGTGTGAACAAGGGGGGGGGGGTAAGCTGCCAAGTATCTTGTGGCAGCTTTCTTCATTTCCTGCCACTTTCTTTTCCCCTATCAAGCGTACACTGTCTCTCCATGTGACTGCGTTGCCAGTTTTGCAGTCTCAGTCCCTTGTTGTTTTCTGCGAACGTTGATCAGGAGACCTTTTGGTTCCATGCGTTTCATGACCTGACCTGACATATCATTTTCAGGTGTCAACAACTCCCTCTGAGGAATGTTAAACTTGCTGTATATTCAGCCCATGATTCACATAGGTGGTGGCATGGTAAAGCTACAGCTTAAAAAGAGTTAGTGCGTCTTTCAACCATTAACCATACAAAGCCAGAACCGGTGTGTCTGTGACTTGTTCTTTGTTCAAATGTACATCTTTTATTATCCATTATCAGAGGCTTTAGAAGATTTCCTAGAATGCTTACATAAACTGAGCCCATGTCCATACATTTATTTTGGCCATGCCCATTCACGTTATATGTCACATCAGCCATGTAGTTCCCATTGACACGGCGCAAAACTGTATTCCTTGAAGAAAAAGCTTCAGATTTTTTTTTTTGCTGCAATGTGAATGAATTGACAATATGTCCAACTTTGGATATAACCATGTCAATTATCATTACTGAGTTTTTAGTTTTCCAGAATTGCATTTGGTGGACAGACAAGAGCACTACAATAACGGATCAAACGTTACATTAAAGGGCCCGTGTGAAGATAAACCAACTTTTCTGTGCTTCAAACATCCTAAAAGTGCTATTAGGGCTTTCGACACATGACCAAAGTGTTTTTTTCATTGATTCCCTCAATCATTAGTTAGAGGGTGATTTTCTCCTTTCTTACTGCAGGGTGAGCCCAAACACCTCGCTCCAATTTGATGACGCGTTCCCACTTTGATGACGAATTTGACGCGGCACTGAGCTGGAGAGGCCGCGCCTCCAGGAAGCTCTCTGCTGTGATTGAAATGTAAACAGACATGCCCACAAAGGTGAGCATTTCTGCAGTCTATGTATGTACCGGCGAATGCCCCGCCCGTCATGTTTATAAAGCAGCATGGGCTTGACTACAGAATGGGTGGGAGGAGGGCGGGTCGTCCTCTGGCTGTACGTCACCGTGCGGGGAGGAGGAAGTCAGTGTCTCGTCTATAGACACGCCCACTCATGAATATGCATAAGTAGGCCGCAAAACAGCCTGTTTGTGTAGAATTGCTCAGAAAATGACTTTTCAGAGGCTAAAACTCTGGAAAACAGGCGAGTTTGGGAAAATAAACCTCAAATACTATGTTTTTGGGGTTCTTAGAACAAATACAGATGGGTGAAAAATAGCATGACATGGGACCTTTAAGTAACATCTACTTCTTGTACTTGTACCCTCATTATGATTTCCTTATCCGCTTATATAGATCTGTTTAGGTTTTGTTTTTGTTTGAATGAGGGATTTTTTCATTTAATTTTGTATTTATTTTTACAAACAATAATGCAGAGCTTTTCAGTTACATTATAATTTGGGCAACATTCTGAAAGCAGCAGCCTAAACATTATCCACACCAAATGTAGACCAATAAATAATCACATTTTATTCAAAATCTATCAAATTCAGACATTAAATCAAGGCAAGAAACTTGTTATTTATCTTCTGATAAAAGTAAAATCTTTGGTTATTTCTAACAGAGGTGCATCAGTATGGTATTGTTATATAATTAATAAAGTGTAAACATGTCTCACATGTACAGTATATCATATACACTGTAACTTGCAAAAAGCTTTCTGGGGGGGAGAGTTTTTTTTACTTTAAAGTAAAAAATACATGTTTTTTTAATACTATTGCAAAGCAAGGTTGCATGGAGACACTACATGGAGTGTTGCAATTTTGTTGGAACTTTAGTTACCGTTTGTGAACTTTCATAAAGGGTTCTTTGTCAGCTCTCTCTAAGGACCACGGACCTGTCCACTCGTTGATGAAGGGCCACGTTATGCGCCGATTTTGCTTTACATTACGGGTCGTGGGGGCATTTGTGATAAACAGAGCGTCTCTCCCATTGACTTTAAAGCTGCTATTCGGTGTTTCTGAGAAACTTCTCGATGTCCCGCCCCAAACAGCTTCCCTCCCCCACTGCCTCTGCCAATCTACCAGAAGCCACGCAGCCATCGCGGTACATAACAAGTTTCTGTTTCGGTGCACAGTTTCGCATTCACTCTGATTGACAGTCTCAAAAACACGAAGGCTATCGGCTAGGCGCGCTCGGCGATCACTTCCATTTGTATAGGGGTCTATATGACGAAGGAGGGACTCATATACATTAATGTATATGAATGACCACTGGCGGTAGACCATAATAAAAGACTAGTTAGTAGGGATGTAACGATTAATCGTAAGGCAGTTAAAAATTGATTCATAGGTATCACGGTTGATATCGATTTTCTGACAATTGAATCGCAGTACTTTTTTTTAACCAGCAGAGGGCGCTATCCGGAAGTGTTGGCGGCGGGCGGAGTCTGCTAATACTTTCTTTCTGGCTGCCTTCTACTCTTAAATATGTTAATAAATGATTCATTACCCCTTTAGCCCCGAAATAATATCTGTAATATTACTTGAATATCTGTAAAAGTCACATTTTTCTATTAGCTCTGTCTGCTAGCATAGTTTATCTTCTTCACTGCAAGATATCTGCATGCCAACCGACCACTGTGTTACTAGCGCCCTCTGCTGGTCCAAACAAATATGACGTAAATCAGTGCAAGGACGGTTTGTTGTTTTTTTTTAAAGTCCAATTGTTAAGGCACAAAATACATTTTCAGTTGCACTTTTAAAAGAAAAAGAACTATTATGCAGTTTTGCATTGTTTATTATAGAACCAAAATTTAAATTAATTGGCTTCATTTTCATTTGTATTATTCCTTTATTTATTTAATTCAAGATTTATTTTTAGTTAAATTGCATTGTTTTGAATAGTTTATCAAGGAATTCTTTTGACAATGAAAAATATAAGGAAAATAATACAGTATTTTCTAGTTTTTTTCCCAAAAAAAAAAATTGTCTACAGTCCCATTTTGTAAATGAAAAATCGTGAGAGAATCGTATCGTTGAACCCAGTATCGTGAATCGAATTGTATCGGGAGTTGAGTGAATCGTTACATCCCTAATCCTAAGCCATTCATCTTTGACTTGGAAATCTGCCAAATGGTTTGATGGCACTCAACAGCTGTATATGTGTGTCTCTGTGCGTGTGTGTTTGTATGTCTCAGTGCCCGTGTTAGCGTGAGTGTATGAATGTGTGTTCTCTCTCTCTCTGTGTCCTGGGATGCCCTTCCCCATAGACCTCTCACTATACAGCATTCCACAAGGGGGCCCAGGGCTTGTGTGCAAGTGGGGAGTGTCAAGGAGGGAGACCAAAAACGCAGATTTAATCAATGTACTTAATGCGGACTAGGACAAGGAGCAAATATAGAAACGTCTGTGAGATACTCGCATCCTCCTTAGTTTATTGTACAACCTAAATCGTGTTGATGTCATGGTCCAATCAAAGACCTTTTTATTCCAGCTTTGTGAGTAAGACAAGGTGCTATTAACCAACACTTGATTAGCATGCTGCAGAACACTGCCTTTAGGGGATTTCTTTTAGTTTTTAACCTTTGAAATTACCATACAACAAACTCAGCCTTTACTGAAACTTATGCATGCATCACATGTTAGCACGCTATCCTATTCAATGACTGCATTCATGACCGCAATTCAGCGAATGCTGTTTCATTTGCAGCCTGTGTATTAGTGGCACTTCTCTCTGTATATCTGCTTGTGTTCCAGTGTAGCAGGTTTGTTTATGTGGCTTTGATTTTTCCTTTGCTGAGACAGTGATGAGTCACTGCTGATGGTATGCAATACAGGGCACCACTCATACATCACATTCTCATACATTAGTCGTGCACCTTTGAGGCAGTGCACAGTGCCTGTTCAAGTTGACTCTTGATGGATGATGTGTTCAGCTTTGTTGGATTGTTCATCCTGGAAATAAGGATTCACACAGGTAAAGTTGACGAAGGAAATGTGTTTTTACGGAATAATAACACTGAGAAAAGCAGTAAGTATGCACATTATGAGAGTATGTATCATTATTCCTGGAAGAATGTTGAAAATGATGACATGTTTAGAGTTCAAGGGACTAAGTTGAGGCTTTTGTTTGCCATGCTGTCTCACAGCTAGAGGGTTTTGTGTGTGGTCTTCCTGCGCACAAGAGTGTGTCTGGTCTCTTTAAAAATGTATGGGTCGACAGGGTATTCCGGTTTCATCTCCAAGTCTGACAAAAAAACATGGAAGAGGTTAATTCTTGCCTCTAAATGGTGGACAGTCCTGCTGGGAAGATGGATGGAAGGATTTGGTCCTAGTGATATCAGGGTGTACCTTCTAAGGGCACATTCTGTCAGTCTGATTGAGACTCAGTGAGGGGCCTGTTTGATTGTAGAACTGGAAAATGCCAAAGTGCGAGGTTCAAATTCATTTCTATGTATTTAAGGGTGTGGCCCTGTCCTGCTAGTAAAGGCAACATGCAACACTCCTGGGTATATACAGTAGTCATATATCTGACACCCTTCACTCAAGGACCTAATGTAACAGCTGATCAGGTGTTCCTATTTTGTAGATTCTGTTAACACATTCATATTTTTATCATTTTGATTTCTTGTAGTATTTTTAAAATCTTGTTTAATCTAAAGTGAATAAGTTGATAACTGTTAAGTGTTAGGCAACATAAATCCAAAAAAAAAAAAAAAAAAAGGCAACATAAATCAAGGTTTGTTTGGTTTTTTGGAAAGGGAAGCAACTGTTGTCTGCCTCCCTGAAGGCTTGTTGTTAAAGGGATTTTACAAATGTGGCCTAAAACTTTTGAAATGCACTTACATATGCCCAACAAAATGCATTATTTTGCACCTTATTCATTTAATTAACTTATAAAAATTGGACTACGTTACAGTTTTAGAGACTGTGTGAAGCATTCAGCCTGTTTTTTAGATCATTTATCAGCTTTTTTAGTCAAAATGTCCCTTAGGAGAGCTCTTCTTCTCTGCTTCATTGTGTACTACGAAACCGCAGAATTGGAAGTGTCGCCCCCTGTGGTCACAAATCTTTTTCCGGTTTTTATTCTCTTTCGGTAAACAAGAGGTTTACATCGACATCTTTAAGTTTTCCTGATTATTTAGAGCAACCCTAAGCAGCACAGATTGGTGTTTTGACTGAAAAAGCTGCTAAATGATCTAAAAAAAAAAAGCATGTTGAATGTTTCACTTCAATAGGAAATGGGAAAATGGGATGTTTACAGGCAAATGGGGCTTGGGACATCATCAATCACATAATTTCAAGATGGTGGAACACAGGCTCTAAAAAGGTAAAGTTGTTAAAGTTATTCAAATTAATATAGCGCAAAATAATGTGTTTTGTACAGCATAAATCTTCTTTTAGGCCACATTTGTAAAGAGTGGAGGATTCTTTTAATGTACTGTCTGAGTCAAACAACCACAGAATAAATATGTTTTGTTCTTTGTGTCCTAATTTGCTCTTGGCAGATTTAAAGCACATGACTTGCTCTAAACTCGGAACATCCCAAGAAACACTTCTGATTACGTCTCATTTTTAGTTCACTACCTACTTGGTAGAATGGTTGCTGCAGGAATGGTTGCTTGATTTCCAATTATATGATGACACTGACCATAAAATGCTCATTAGAAAACAGGCCACAATAGGCCAGATTTGTTACCACTGGTAAAAGGGTAGCTGTAGGGTACACAGATTTTTTCTTAACACTTATCTACAACTTGGGGCATAATGGCAGCCACTGTCTCTTATGGAGAAGCCAGTTTTCCTCATTCTGGCTACTCTAAAAGGACTTTAAAGGAAAATAAGTATAACCCAACTTGACCTAAAAGCAATTAAAATTCACGACTGGTACCCTTTAGTGAGTCAAAGCTTTAAGACTATTTCTATTTTACTTAATACATATGCTGTCTAAGAATTAGTTTAATACAAACCATGTTAGAAGTCTCAACATTTTGACAACTTCTATTGTTTAAAAAAGCCCACTTTGACCTTTAAGTTCCAGCAACTCATCCAACTTGTACATATACAGTATATTCTTACAATCAGACTGACTTTTTATTCTGTTTTGACCGATGAAAAGCTAATTAGGTGTTAACATCTAGTACCTCGGCTCACACCAGTATTTACGACGAAGGCATTTGCAAACCTTATATAGTTTAATTTGACTATAGTGCAGCTGATTTGCAGCCAAATAATTTGCGTCCCACATTTTGTTGAAGTAAAGATGAAAGTTAGTCTGGCAGGACTTTTGAATAGAAACTTATTATTGATGTAATGAGAAAAACAACTCGGAAGGCATTGATAGTTTTTAGCAATCACGATTTAAAATGGAATAACAATGATTGCCTATGGCAATGTATTATTTGGGCTATCCAAATGTACATTTGATTTTCTATTAAGTTTTTGATGCGTAGAGAAAATAAGGTTTGAATTGATTGCAGTCTCTGAAATGGTATTTGTCTTTCCTGCGTGCAAATGTATCTTTTTTTCTATATGCAAACATGAAGAGCAGGTTATAAATAATGAGGGAGCAAATGAGAAAAAGAGGGATTCAGTCAAAGCTTTTACGCGACTATGTAAGTGATTTTGGCGGCTTTGGCTTGCCACAGGGTTTTCAGGAAGCCTTCCAAGAATTTAGACAATGAACAGTAAACATTGCATGTTCCTTAGAACAATTCCACATTAGATTGGAAGAGTTCACGTGTCTCCTTCTTCTCAGAAAGAACTGCCCCCATACCACTCGAGGTTGCAGACAAGTCAAGCCGTTAAATCTCTGCTTCTCTGTGCATGTACGGTACTGTACTTAAACCTGACAAGGTAACAAAGTAACTAATGTGAGCAGTCTCTCCCTTTTCTCTCCTCTTTCATCACTCCCCCTCTTTTTCTCTGCCCATCTCGCTCTCTCACAACATCTCAGAGATTTCTGGTAAGTGACATGTTTGGCTGTTGGCATAATGCCTAGGGAGATCACATGGCATGAATGTTGTGCCTGTGTTCTCTCTCTTTGTGTGTGTGTGTGTGTGTGTGATAGAGAGAGTGTATGACTGTACACGTCTGTGCGTTTGGACTTGAGAAGGCAAAAAAAAAAAAAAAAAGAATCATGCGCACATGTGATTGTTCCAAGTATTTTCAGCATGAATAGAAGCACGTAGCCATTGCAGAGAATTACAGCGTGTTAAGAACTATGACGTGGATGTGTCTCTAAAAAGTCATGAGATCGCATTATCAAGCAGAACGGAAAATTGGATTTTGTAGTTAGTGACAGGAGTGATAGTGGGGCCTAATTGAAAGCATTTATGTCTAACATTATGCTTCTGAAGCCTCCATTTAGTTTTATATGAACAGCATGAATATATTTCCTCACGAATTTACAGTTTCTTAAATCTCACATCTGTGCCTAACCTTTCATTGACGTCGTAGAGAAACATCAGATTTTTAGACCTTTAGCGTGGGACTATATCACATTATAAAAGTTAACATATAATCACTCACACACACACACACATAATTTCACTGGAATCTTGCAGACATAAACAATGACAGATTAGAAACAAACACACAGTGGATGACATTTATCTTTGCAGCCCACCTCAATTTTCAGTGCCATGATAGTTTTTACACTCCATAATTAAATTGCTCCAAACATCAAGACTTTTCCCTTTTTTTTCTTCAAAGATTTGTGCCAGTAAACAAAGCTTTCTAATTAGCACAAAAAAGTCAATAAGGTCACTGGTTTGGGCAATGACCTACCCTGTACGTCTGAGGGACAAGTGGGAAAAAGTGGAGTGTGGTTATTTGGGCAAAATGTTAGCCTTTATTTTGCTCATTCGTCCAGTCTACATGCGTTAGCTATTACAGCTAAATCATTATATTTATTAACTGATGTGCATATGTAATAGCATACCTTTGCTTATTCGCTTCTTGGTTGCTTTGCGAAACTACAGCTTGGAGTGTAACTGAACCGAAAGTAGTGTTGTTGATTGATTCTTGTCCAACTCTTAACATTTTAGTCAAAGTATTTCAATTTGGTGTATTTTGTTGTAAAAATGTAAGAGTCACTGCCTTCTATGGGTTGAAACCAGGCTATTACAATTTGATTTTGCTGTTGGCTGAGATTGGTGGTTTGTGACATTTCGGTGCCTTCTTATGTCACAAACCACCTTTATTGGCTCCGCCCCTTCAATAAGCACCTGTCGACTCTAGGGTCGAGTCTGTTGGATTGAGAGAATTGTGAATAGTGAGGTATAGTGAGTATTGAGTAGCTAGTTAGCATTGCATAGATTGTGCTTTAAAGATTTTATAGTACAGACTGGGCGTGTCTCAACTGCTCCAGGAGCCCCACCCACAATCTTGTATAATAGTTTTTTGCATTTCAACCATAGATGCTTGACAGCAAAAACCTTTAGTTACACTTTTGGCTAAATTTATTAAAACAGTATAACTAGCATTAAATAATATCTTTGTTATTTATTTAGTGTTTTACATGCATACATTTTTCAAAACAAAACTTTTTTTTATTTTCTTTAATGAAAAATATGCAAAGATTAATGTTTCAAACCTGGAAACCTTGGACTTTTCTAAAGGCAGTTCAGATCTCTTTGTGTTGCATTGGTTTAATGGGGTACTTTAGTTTCTGCTCAGTAAATGAGAGCAAAAAAGTGAATAAATGAGATACAATGTCTTTGTTCTGGGATGGACTTATGTCTTGTCCACTGTGTTTTCTCCCTTTTTGGCCTTTTGGGAACTGAGATAAAGAGGTTAAAGGAGATAGATTAATGTTTTGTTGTAAGTGGCTAGGCATGTTTACAAGTTCATTCATTGTTTAATTAACATTTAAAGTTCAAGTTACATGTAGCGTGGCTCTTTATTCAGAATAAACCCTAGGCATTCTTGACTCATGTCTTTATATTGTGTGTGTGTGTTCCATTTTAGGAAGCCGCCACATGTTTTAGCATCCATTATTTATTCATTCTCAGGTAACCTACATAGTGCAAACAGGGTTACAGTATAAAAGGGTTTCATGTTTTCCATGCCGAGGAAGCCTGAGTTCATATAAGCCTGCGACAGCCCCTTTTTTGAGTTTATTAGCGTGATGAGGTTACCCAAGGTGACATGTTATTTGAGCACATGTATGCTAGCTTACTGCAGCGCTGACTGGGAGATTCTTAGGTCACAGTAAAGTGTGGATGTGCGTGTGTGTGTGTGTGTGTGTGTGTGTGTGTGTGTGTGTGTGTGTGTGTGTGTGTGTGGGTGGGGGTCAGGCAGGCGGTTGTTGTGTAAGCACTGAAAATAAATACATTACTTCGTAGCAATAAACCATTTTTTAAACACATTACAACACTGGACCACATTGTGATTTCAATCACAATGAGGAGCTAGCCGGGCGTCACGAGACGACTTTTGAGTCATCTTCACTAATCACGAAAAATGTAACAGCATTTCCCTTTACTGCAGGTTTTTTTGTTGTTGTTTTTTGTTTTGCTGGCAGGAGCATGAATTAAAGCTTTCTGTTTGCTCTAATTGAAAGATGCACATGGGGCGCTGAGTTGTTACAGGCACGGCTCTCTCTCTGTGTGTGTGTGTGTGTGTGTGTGTCTTTGTTTGTGCGGGTGCCTGTGTGTGTGTGTTTGCCTGCACACAGTGGGGCAATGATGCTGAAAGATGTGTCCTCATTTTTCAGTTGCACTGAGATCCTCTGGTGGCCATGTTGGGCTGCCCTGATGTCACACATGTGACTGTGGAACATCTAGCTCTGAAACAACATGGCGTGATTGAAACGGCATGTTTATACACTTTCCATTCTCTCCTTGGTTGTGACCAACCCTTAACTTAACTGTTACAAGCACTTTTTTTCTTTTTTTTATTTGCTTTTTTATACACAACCTTGGACAATAAAACCCGTTGCAGATTAAATGTGTCGGATTTATTGGTTAGCAATTTCGAGCTTTCACATTGGAAGGTGTGACAAGTCCATCACAGGCCTTGTGTTTTCTTTTTCTCACCTTAAAGGCCCCTGTTTGATTGACAATCTGGCTTCAGCTGCACATTTCATATTTTCCAAATGGTTTTTTTCCCCTTAAATGATGTTACGCAACATGCCATGTGTGTATCTAACATGTGGAAAGATGCCTGTTTTTCCCTCCAAGCAATTACAAGAACAAAGATAAAGTGTGAAGATATGTTGCTAATATTATATAGGGTGTTTTTCAAAATATTGAAGTTTGTGCAGAAATATCAACAATTAATAAAAAAGTGTTTTCGCAAACATAGTAAAAGTGGAAAATAAGTTCATAACTAGTACAGTACAGTCAAACTTTGTAACGTATTTATGGGCAGGGCTTAACTTTCTGCTGAACTAGCGACCTGGTTAACTAAACGCTAACCCCTAATCTACAAGTTTTTTTTTTTTGTGGTTTAAACCTTCTTTAAACCACAAAAGGTTTAAAGAAAATAGTTTGAAAAAGAAGGCAAAATATGACTCACAGTTTGGTTACTAGCAACTCAATTGTTAGAGGCTCGGTTGTACCATTTGTATCAAAACACAGGCTAGCATTGATTAGCATGTGTCAACAGAATGTCTTTTCAAAAAAACATCTTTTTATGTTAAAGCAGAACTAAGTAGCTTGTTTCCTGATCAATCAGAGCATTCCTATTTCAATGATCTGTTAGCGAGCATAGTGCCGTCATTTTGAATCACAGAAAATTACATGTTTATTTATTTATTTATTGATCTGTGGTTCTCTTAAATATTGCCATGGGGTCTGCTGGTGCCTATTCCAGGTTTCATCCTGGACAGGAAGCCAGTATGTCTCAGGGCCAAACACATCCACACATACTTCAACCAATTTGTACACTGTAATTAATGTACATGCTTTGTGTAAGGAAGCCAGAGTACCTCGGGAAAACAGACAAACTCCCGACAAATGGTCTCATCTTTCTCCTCTCTCGAAGACAAACACAGAACCATTGCAGCACCTTCTTGATGTGAAGCACCTCATTTAAAATGAATACTGCAAATGTAAAGTGTTGACATTTTCAATCAAATCCTTAACACTTTCAAACAAAGTTTTCATTTTAAATAGTTTGATTGTTTAACTTTAAAGCATATAAAAACTCCAATTTTTGTTTTTATTTGATTCTCTACCAGCATATCTAGTCTGAATCTGTATCAGGACATTTAGGGATGTCCCGATACAACTTTTTCACTTCCGATACGATACCAATATTGCAGCCTTGGGTATTGGCCAATACCGATATTGATCAGATATGATATCAGCACAAATCAAACATACTTTTATTACTTATTTTGTAGTGTGGAATGTTAGAAAAGGCTTGATCAAGTGATGTTACTCAAACAGAGAACAATAGACAGCAACAGTAGGTATGAGAAAAACTGACCCATTTATTATTAACCAATTGGTTACATTTTAACTTTCAACATAATATCTACAGTATTCCACAATTGAATAAATATAATATAATATATATCAGAGATTTTAGATGCAGCCCAATAAAATCTGATACTGTATTTGTTTTCTGGCTTATATCGGACCAATATCCGATACCAATATCGGATCGGGACACTCCTAATTACATTACAATTACTCTGAGTCGTAGCTGTTGTGTACGTATCTGATTGTCTATATTCACATTTAAAGATTTTGTCTTTTTTTGAAATAGTTTATTGCAATAATTCATTGTAACGGACAACTTTTATCGAGATTGCACTCCTTTTTTAAATAAAATAAAAAATATAGTAAATAAGAACAACACACACCATCTGCATACACAAGAGAAAGAAAAGGAGAAGAGGAAAAGTTTAAAAGAAATGCATAATTAGAAATCGGGACGAGTTTGTCTTTTAGAACTTTGGTTTCACATCTTTTCAAGGACTAAAATAATCAGGTGCGTCAGCTGTCTTTAGGTTGCTCGACGGTGAATCTATTATTTTTGGTGTCTCGTAAGCAAACAATAATGACGCGTCTGTGACCTTCTGTTCACGAATCCTACACGGAAAGAAGCTAGAATGCACGCTGTGATCAGGTACCTCGTGTCCAGGTGTGTCAGCTCAGCAGCTGTGACACACCTGCTGTGGGATTGAACTAAAAAAAAAATAATCAAGGCTTCTGAGCCAATTAGCTTCTTCTTGAGCTATCACACGCTCAGCTGCCATGACACAAACAACGTTTGGAAATGAGCATGATTCAATGCCATAGAAAGAGAATATTCTTGTGTTTGAAGGTTATTATTTTTCTGGACTTGGATATGTTTGCATGATTAGAGTGAATTTACATAGGGGTCATTTCATATGGTTATTTTGCACTTTGGTTTCCAAAAATTCTGAATGTTTTACCAATTGTTCCATGATTGTTCAATGGGCACACTGTACATTTTTAGTGTGATCGGATGAACACTTTTTGAGATATGGCCAATTCAGTGAGGGGGATACGTGCCAATTTTTATGCACATTTTTTCTTCCATTTTCAGCTTTCAATATCTCAGGACCTACACCACATAGGATACTCAAATTTGGTATCGCAATACAGCTCCACATACGCTATAGATCTGCCATACATCCTATCTGGTGGACATCCTAGCCTTTCAAAATTGGAAAAAAGCTTGTCGGGGTTTCTGGCTCGGACACTTTTGGGCCTTCGGTGAACAACTTTGCATATATCTCAGCTCACTTGTAATTTCATCAACTTTGAGCTACAGTATATACATATACTGTTCAAATCATTAATGGCTATTCAGATAAATGCATTGGTTCTTAAGTAGCAAGCTGGCTAGCTACAAGTAGCAAGATAACTAGCTACAAGAAGAATGGCTCTTTCCACAACAGAATACAACAGTCTTCTCCAAAACATTACTGAACTGGAGACTACAGTGCGAGGAATACAAGTAAACATTGAGGTTAATGGACACTGGATATGGTAATGATACGACTGGGCCTCTGTTTCAAAACAACGGAGAGGATAAAGCTAACTCGCTACCAGCCAGTGCTAACAAAGCTATCAGAGCTTGAGGGGATCTTGTTCCCGTTGATAAGCCAACAGGTGCGAGTCCTCCGTGGAATACCCTGGGAGCTAAGCCTAAGAGAAGTTTTTATTTTTATTGGCCCATAACTGCATGTGGGAATGTAAGAAAAACTGTGATCTCTGTTTTAACTTATAGTATAAAGGTTACTCTTTCTTGGGATATGAAAAAAAAATATGAATGTGACTTCTTTGCGTTATTTCATCACACGCCGATGTTGAAAATCCTTTACATGAGGTCATTGTAGCTTGGCTCTGTGTCTTACAATCATTTATTGTTTATTCGTTTTTCACATGAATCCATCCAACTTACATTAAGAAGGTTCTAGCATTTTATTTTGAGTTTTTCTTTTGTGTGGTATTTTGTTCCTGTAAACTAAGAGTTGAAGATGTTTTACCATCGTATCGTACTTTCCTTCAGTTTCGACATTGTCTTTAGCACGACGAGATACTTCATGGAACAGATAGCACAGCTGCCTCAATCCTATTGTCTCTTTAAACAAAAATGTTGCTCCCTCCTGCATCATTTCTCCGCTTTCCTTCTCTTTCTGTGATGATTGCATTGCTTTCTTTCTTTCTTTCACCTGGGAAGATAGGAGGGAACAAAATGTCTCAGTCTTGCGTGAGTCCCAGACCCAAGTTTTCCCTGCTGCTCCTGTCACGTCACACTTATGTGTTGCTGACTGTAAACTGGAATGACCCACAGGCCCCCGTGGTTGTGCAATATGAGTTTAATGTAAGTGAAGAATCCACCCAGTCCATTGTTGTGTTTTTTTTTTTTAAACTTTTGTTGTTATCCTTCTCAGAGAAAGACATTTAGAGAAGCTCGTCTGGTGGAGCTGACATTTTACAGGCAGTCATGTGGAGGTGGAATCTGTTTCCATTTGAACAAAGTGTCAGTTTGTTGATATGACTTTTCTTTTGTTTGTTGACCCACTTGAAATAGCAGAGATGTAGTTTGATGACAGTATCTTCATTCCAGCCTGTTTTAACTAATAAGTGTGTGATTTTCTTTTCAACCTTTTTCTGTTCTTTGGAGATTTTCGACAACTTTCTGTCTCTGAACTCCACGTGCTTTACATTTCTCTTGTCACACTTCCTCTGTAACTCTCCTCTCCGTGTGACTGTGCTTTGTCAACTTCTCGCTTGTTTTTTCGATTTGCTTTTTCACACGCGCTCCCTCTCTCCTCTTATTTTTCTCCTCACTTCTTCCTACCATTGTCACTGCTCCCAGTTTGGGCTCTCAGAATGTGCCACCTTTTTTTTTTTTTTTTAATCTCACCATTGCATGCTCATACGTTACGTGTTTTCAGGATATAGAGTGTACTAGCTGAACTATTTCTCTGTGCAAGCCGTCTGTTCTTAGTCACCATACTGTGCTGTGATATAGTAGCCACCACTACCGTTTTTGTTTACTTCCTGAAGTCAATCAGTACTCGTAAAGGCGTAATTGATAATTTATAACAATCATGGCGTAATTATAATTGTAATTTAAAAAAATCTGTTGCTGTCGTAATCGCAATTAAATTGTAATTGAGTTCAGATAATTGACTTTTTTTTAATTGTAATTGCCATGAAAATTCTATGAAAATTGTTAATTATTATTTAGGGCAAAACTGGTGAACCATGCTACTGTTGTAAGTTCTACACATACTGTATGTAATTAACATTTATTAAATTGTCTTTCATATCAAGCTTTCCAACATTTTACCATTTAAAAAGATGAATAAATCTAGACATATATTGGCACAAAAACGGCTCAGACGCCCACACCAAAAATATTAAAACCTATGATTTCATTGATTAGGAAGCGTAACAAGGAAACCAATAGATATGAAAGCCCATAACTTAAAAACACAACCTAAGTACAATTTAATATAATTAAGTAATCACATGCTAAGAATGATAAAGTTATTGCTGTTGTTTCAAATAGTGATTATTTAAAAGTAAATAAATAGTTCATATAGCACTTTAATTTTACTGTTATCAAAAAGTACACATAGCTTTTCGTCCAACCTTTTAAGTTATGCAACATTTTGACTTTTAATTAAATCAACTTGAAAAAGTTCAGGCAATCGATTGCCTTTTTAAATTTTGGTAACTGATTTGAGTTTACAGTGAACATACGCCATGGAAGATTCCATAAAATTTGGGGGGGGGATCTGGATCAATATATATTAAATTTGTATCAGTATCAAAAATCCCTCTCATCATTGTCGAAATTTCCAAAAATGTGGTTCGTAGTTGACCGTCTTTATGAAATTTGACTCAGTTATGTTGGGTTAGTTCCTGAATTTCAACACAGTTTCATCTGGATTGGATCTTAAATACTTTCTCATCGCAGTTTTTCTGGACCCCCCCCCAAAAAAAAAAAACACGGTTTTGATTTACTGTATTAATAGGGATGCAAATTTCTTCCAAGCCTTTTAAGTGTGATTTATCCAGGTACCATGATCAGGATCACTGATACAGATAACTGCCAATATCTAGCAAAGATGATATTTGGTGCTTGGCGGAGGTTTGGACTGTCTTAGTGCTTTTGTTATCATTGATACTTTTTATTGTTTGCACCTTGAAATGATATTCAAGTTGACGTTATTTGTCGATTTCTGAGCAATCTTTTGCAGTGGCGTCAGTTATGTCTCACGTAGACTCCAATTCATACAAAGTATACAAATGAATAAAGGTGCAATAAAATAGAGCAACAAATAATTGTTTTTTTTTTTTTTTTTTAGAAACCTTAACATGACTGTATACCATATCCCGCCCCACAGTTTGAGCACTGATGTCATAGACAGTAAGTTAAATTACAGGTGCATGCTGGGTGAATACAAGCGAGAAGAAAGCAGACAATCTTTAACTCACGACAAATCATTTCACAGTTTGTCTCTTTGTTACATAACAGCAATGAATCACAAAGAGATTTTCTTTTCTTTTTTTTTTTTCCAAGGAGAGAAAAAAAAAAAGCTGATTTTGATCCTAACTCTGTGCAGACAACTTCACCCAGCAGGGCCTGTGCACAGCGAATGATGTAGCATTACAATCAGTGATAAGCAGCCTCCCTCTCTCTCTCTCTCTCTCTTTCAACATCCCATAATGATACTCAGACAGACTCAGGCAGATACCCGCTCATTCCCGATTGGTAGAACTGTTGCCAGGGAGCGTTGCCGTCTCAACGTGGATAGAATCTGTTGTCTGGTACACTTTAGACATGAGAACAACTGCAGGATCTGAATATTTATAACGAGGGGACTGTTCATATTGAGATTGTATAGAGGAAACGTAAACAGGAAAGGATGCGTCTGGACTCGCGTCACGTCCGAAATCTCTGATTTGTTAGTTCTGATCACACATTGGTCGTATGTGGTAAAGTGATTCACGTTCATAAAACATTTAAATATTCAAAACGAGTGCTTTGTCTTGTCGTGGCCTATGAGACAACTTTCAGGAAAAATTTCTTGAAAACTTTTTCCTCATTTGCACCATGTGACCACTTTCACAGTCAGACTAAACTTATGTGAACTGTCATAAACTGTAAGCATGTGACTTCAAATTGCAGATACATTTTATGGCTTTATGTTTGAATGTTGCTGGTCAGCTACAGTATAACTCACTATTAAAAATCATGCGTGTGTGTGCATGTGTGTGTGTGAGGTACCACCACACGTGTTTGCTTGCCATCTGGCGAATAATCTCATTTTTTTCATATTATTCAAATATGCCTGGACCTGCTGGTACAGTTCATAACGCTGTGCGTAGGTATGAATCCTTCATTAAAATCAGTGTAACACCACGTGCCAGCCAAGCATACAGCAGCAGCAATCAGAACACCATTATTCTATATTGCTGGTTCTCAAACTTAGTTGGCCCAATTACCCCCTTTGTCCGACTACATTATTTTGCTCAAAATACTATGAAAAAACAACTATAGAGCGTAATGATGGAATTAATAATTGATAACTAGTGCTGGGCAATATATCGAGATTCAAGATTTATCGAGTTTTGAATTTTGGCGATATAGAAAATTACAATATCGCCTATATCGATATATTTTTATAGCTTATTTTGTATTAAATGCTCCTTTTAGGAGTCGCTACTTCTCAGAATACGTAGAGCAAAGTTAGATGATCACTGAGTGGGTTCTAACCCAGACCTTCCCCTAAACAAGCCACACTACATAACTTACTCACACGTGCTGTCCCTTTGAGGAGAAGAAAACTAAAGTGGCACATATTGTGAAGCTATTTGTTAATAAATGTCCCATTCTGTATTTTTTTTCCTCCATTTGTGCATTTTGTTGTCCTTTGTGATTTTGTTGGGTTTTTTGTGTGTATTTTTCAGAAATTTTGGATGTCTTTCTGAGTCGTTTTGTGTATTTTTTGGTATGTATGTGTATGTGTGTATTTTTTTCTCCTTTTGTGTCTTTTGTTGTCCTTTTGCCTATTTTTTTTTATATATTTTGGTTTATGTATTTATGTTGTCCCATTGTGAATTTTTTTTTTTCTTTTTGTGTCCTTTTCATAATTTTTGTTGTTCTTTCATGTGTTTGAATTCAAATTATTGAGAAAAATATTGATATATGAATTTTAATCCATATTGCCCAGCTCTGGTGATAAACATTTTAAAGAATCCTACTGTAAATAAGTGTCATGAAACAGTATTTAGTGCCTCCTATCTGGATTTATTTCTGTAGTTTTTATATTTTTTGGTCATCTCCTACCTGGTGTAGAACCAAGACTGACCCTTGTATTTTCAGTTCATGTTTTAATCAAGATCATTTCCACATCTTTATTATGTTCATAATTTTTAACTAAAAATAAACATTATAAAACCCTTTGCTTTGTTAATTTTGAAATTTCTTTCTCTCAAGTACACCCTGTAGTGCCATCACGTACCCCTATTTGAAAAACTCAGTTCTATATAAACTCGCAAACTGTGTGTGTGTTTGTCTCTCTTTCATACGCACACACACACACCTGACAAAGTGCCAAAAGTCACAGCCAGGTATAGGACGATGATGATGATGATGATGAAAACACGCCTTGGTACGTGCGAGTCTTTGCCAAGGTAAAAGCAGTCAGTCATTAGGCAAACAAGATAGAATAGAATAGAATACATCTTTATTGATCCCCATCGGGGAAATTCACACGTTGCAGCAACACAATATAATAGCAGACGATAAGAACAAAAATAGATACCAACATAGGATAATAGTGCAAATATATGACTGTGAGACTGATGTAAATTAGAAAAAAATAAAAGTCAAATTTCAAACAAAACAACTAATGTGCAAATGACAATTGAAGGAATATGGTTGAGATGAGAGCGATACAAATATATAAATTGTGATAGAACTGAACATGCTTCACATTTAGCTCCATTCATACTCCCACTGCACATATATATCTGATTTTCTATCTTTTCTACCTTGCACTTAATACAGTTACTGTATGTACACATTTATTTAAAATCATTATTATTATTATTATTATACTTTTCTTTTTTTTTCATCTTTGTGGTATCCACCAGTGAGCACATAATAATAAACCAGGGGTGTCAAACTCATTTTAGTTCCAAATACGGACCAGTTCAATCACAAGTGGGCCGCAGGTTTAAGATGGGAAAACTAACAATTTCCACATAAATGTGCCCAAGTTTTACCTTCCAGTTATCAATTAGACAAAGTATGAAAGACATCAACAATATAAGCCATAAGTGACAGATACTTAAATGTCCTTTTAATTATTTTTTTGACCAATTTTTATTTAATTTTTTGGATTTTGTGGAATAATTTGAGAAAAGTCATTTTTACTTTCTCCAGTGGTGTCCAATCGGATGCTGTGAAGGGCCGGATTTGGGCCCCGGGCCTTGAGTTTGACACATGAAGGTGCAAAGTCTAAATGTGACACTGTGTGGCAGACAAAGAAGAGGGGCTTGTGTGAATGTCTGCAGTGATCTTATGTTGCATGTATGTGTGCATTCATTTACATGAACATGCAACCGTATATACCGTATGTGTAATGTGGCACACTATCCTCATGTCTGCCTGACTCGACATATTATCTGCTCACTCTCTCCTCCTCTGCTCTTTCTCTCCCCCCACCCCTCCCTCCCTCGTCCTCCTCCTCTCGCTCTGGCTGGCTGGCTGGCACGTACATGCATGTCTGTAGACTCTGTACTGTGCACGCCGCCGTGGCACGCGCCAACCTCACTGCAATGCAGCTCTGTGTGCATTAATTGGCAGAGAGACAGCGGTTACGTGGTACGCAGGGCGGGAAGGAAGGCTAGAGAACAGAGGGGGGGGGGAGGAGGAGAGAGGGGCAATGTAAGGACACAATCGTCACAGTAATTGATGGATGGACTGAAGGACATGCTGTCTGGCAGGGTTCACAGGAGGACAGACAGACAAACAAGCAAAAGTGCGTGTGTTCCTGGGCGTGCTACAGGGACACTACCTGACTGTATAAGAGGGCTGAAGGCAGGGTGTGTACGTCTGCTTGTTCCTCATGTCTGACTGTGCTTTTTTTTTTTTTGTGTGCGCTCCCTCATGTGAGTCTATATGTGCAGTGCAGATATCACACTGCAGGGGCAAAGCTCTTCAAACCAACGTCTGACTCACTGTTCAGCGCTTTGTCACACGTATAACACCTTTTATTATTTCTGCCATGACTGAAGAGGGGAAAGTTTGCTCGGTTTAGCCCAACTTTCTCAACTTGGCATTTTTTTCTTTGTTTTGTTTTGTTGAACCACGGTGTGACTTCTTGTTGACACAGTAACAGCATTTTTTCAAGGATTTCCTACTCTTTTGGGTTCAATTTAACAGTGAAATCCTTAAAGATATACACAATCTCTACCAATGTATGGTTGAAGGACATTCTCTTCTTGTTCCCATGCATGTTTTTGTGCTTTCACATACTTTGAAAGTCTCCTTACTCATTTGTCGCAGTGCTTTAGCACTAATTCCGTCCTACTCACATACACACACGCACAAACACCTTCCTGGAACTTTTTTTCCCCTCACCACTTTAACTTGTATTTGTTTCTCGTAATTGTCCCGTCTCAGGCTGCGACATCTGCCTCCTGTCCTCCCTTCTGAACATCAAGTAACATTTAGTGAGGCCTTGTCTGTGAGCGCCTGCCAAAAAAAGAAACAGTTAAATGTTCCTTGAACAAGGCAGAGCCAACGCAGCAAAAAATGAAGATTTAATTTATGATGTCAGGGAGAATTATTAAGGAGTTTTGGGTGAGGACTGTACTTTTTCAGTTTATGTGTAGGTGTTTGGCAGAGATGTTTTTCTGTGATTCAGAGAACACTTGCTCGAAAAGGGCCTCCTTTAAAAAAAAATAAAAAAAAGCCAAGAGAAAACTATTGTCTTACTGAAAATGAGAAATGCCATGACACGATTGGGTGTTTTGTGTAACCTTTCGGTTTCACGTGTGAAAGGATTTAGAAAAGTGCTGCAGTGTGTAGAACAAAAGCTTTTTCAGATGTGATGCAGCCTCTGCAGATTTACGTTGGAAAAAAAGAGATTTCGAGAGTTTCACTCTTTGGATGTCTAATTAACATTTCACGATGCCTCTCTGCAAGGTTTCTTCATTTCCCCTCCTTTTCGTCCTTCTCCTCCTCTTTCTATTAGACCATATACGCATCTCTGTCCAGGGGCAGGCAGCAGAAGTTGCTTCACCCTAATTGTCTTTCTCTACTTGTACTGTCCTCAAATGACTTTCCCTCTGTCTCAACTCTCCCCGCCCTCCCTTGAATCTCTTTAGCTCTGCCCAGTCTCTGTCTCCATCTGTAACTGTAGCCTGTGTTTTTTTTTTTTCTTTCCTCTCTCTCCCTCCCACTCCCTGCGACGTATAGATACTGCATTGATCAGACACATGCACACACTCAGCCTCCCACTCCTTTCATCATTGATTCGCTCTGCTCTGCTCTTCTCTTCTCTCTCTCCATTCTCTTTCAGCTTCCTTCTCTCTCACACTCCCTCTCTCTTCAGCGACACTTGTTGAATTCAACCCTTGGAGAATAGAAAGCGGAGAGAGAAACAGAGAGAGAGATAATGACAGAGGGAGAGGCAGGCTTTGAGCTAGTGCGTGGAGAGAATGGAGCTTCGGAGGATATAGAGACAAGACGGCAAGCCAGAGAAAAGTCAGACAAGAGAGAGAATAGTCTTTAAGACAGTGGGAATGACTCTTTAAGTGAAAGTGTGAGCATCTCCAACTCTTCCTTCTTTGTCCTGGCCCTGTCTGCTGCTGCTGCTGCTGTTGGTTGGTGGTGTGTTTGCGTTTGAGTCAAAGCTCCAGCCAGAAGACCGGCTCACATTCTGGAATAACAGTGAGCACTTTTTTTCATTGCGTTCAATGTGCATGTTTAAACCAAGAACGTTAATGTGCATGCGTGTCAGTATCTGTGCACGGATGCACGGCTGTCTGTATGAAGGGCATGAAGTGGGAGAGAGAGCTCATGTGTGAGAGAGGCGGTGACATGTTTTTTTTTTTCAGTTTGTATTCCTGGAAACTGTTCTGCAGCATTGCTCAATAATGACACTACTGTTTGTGTGTGTATACGTATGCCTGTGTGTGTGGGTGTGTGTATACGTATGTGTGTGTGGGTTGGTGGGCAGACAAAAACAATGGAACAAGGTTTAGACGAGGGAAGAAAGTGCAAATGTGCCTGTGAAACATTATCAAGATTAGGTGGGGAGCAAAAAGGTATCAAAAACTAAACAGATGTGTTTAAAATGTGACTTTCTGTCGGACATGCTGGGAAAGCCAGTCAGCTAAAGTCAAGGTGTTAGAGAGATTGCATTCTGTGAGTTTGTCTGAAGGAAAGTTGCTCACTTTGTGCTGCAGCAGGACTGTTAACACATTGGCTGCCGTACGGGAAGAAATCATCGTAGCCGGGAGGTGTTTCACAACGTATAGTATGGACTCAGCATCGTATTGCTTAGTTTCTTCTTTATTTTTCTTTAAATAGTGACCTAAACCCTCCGATCGCTCCTCATTCACCCACTCTCTGCTTATTCATCCTTCTCACACCTCTCACTTCTCCGCTGAACTCGATTTTTGTTTTCTCACTTTATCTCAACTATTTCCATTCTTCTTACTCTCACTCGATTCTCTCTTCGCGCTTCTGTGCCTCTTTTTGGCATGTCTTCGTTTTTGTCTTCGCGTATTTTGTTATTCTGTATTTCTCATCTCCCTCCTCCGATTATCTTCTTTTTTTTGCATTGTTTTTACAGATGTGTGTCTCCAAGTGGCAGAGCCAGCAGTGAATATCTGAAGCTCCGTATTCTCTGGCCATCATGTCCCAGCTGCTCCATGTGGAGATTCCTAACTTTGGAGCCACAGTTCTGGGCTCCCTCAATGAGCAGCGTCTCCTGGGACACTACTGTGACGTATCCATACTAGTCAAAGGTGGCTTTTTCACCTATTTAGAATACATAGGCTGTGTCTCAACACCCACACTTGCGCCCTAGCGCCCCTTGGTTGCACAGTGCGTTGGGCGTATGTGTTAAAGTCAAGGCCCGGGGGGTCGAATCCGGCCCCTCAGAGCATCCGATTTGGCTCGCAGGAGAAAGTGAAAATGAAAGAGAAAAGACAAGTGATTGTGTAAATGACCAAATAATTCAGTTAATAATTCAACACATTTTTCGAAAAATCTGCAATTTTTCTTAAATCATTCCATAAAATATCCCCAAATTAAATAAAATACGGTCAAAAAATAATAAATCAAAGGACATTTAAGCATCTGTCACTTATTGCTTAGATATTGTTGATTCCTCCCATACTTTATGTCTAATTTATAACTGGAAGTCCAAACTTGGGAACATCAATGTTGAAATTGTTCATTTTCCCGCCGAAAAACCTGCTTGTGATAAAACTGGTCCGAATTTGAACCTTGAACTAAAATGCCTTTGACAGCCCTGGCGTAGGGTATGTCAATCGTACGGAGTGTGCTTTAGCTCCGCCCACTATGTGCCCTTCATGCATCACCTGTGCAAAGCGTGCATGATAGCAGACTTTGATGAAGGGAATAACCCATAAGTCCTTTTGTCGCGAGACATTCCAATTAAAAAAAATAATACAAATCACAATTGGCAATAAAAAATGCAAATGTAATATTTATATTATATTTTGAAAATCAATATAGCCAGTGAAGTTGCTATCAACGCCATTCTGCCATCACGATTGATGTCGTAACAGCAAACTGTACCAATTCTATCCTTTCAGCTCATTACCTTGACCAGGGGTATCAAACTCATTTTAGTTCAAGGGCCACATACGACCCAGGTTGACCTCAAGTGGGCCTGGACACAAATGCAAACAAAAACGTGAATGTTAAGGCATTGGTCAAAATTTCTTGACTTTACAACTAATTTGTGGAATAATTTATATGATGATTTACAAAAAGTGCTGTTTTTGCTGTATTTTTTACCTTAAACAAAATCTTCCCGTGGGCCGGACTAGATGCTCTGGTGGGCTGAAACTTGCCCACAGGTCTTGAGTCTGTAGGGTGTAGTGTGGGTATTGCGACCCAGCCATATTATGAATTTAACAATAGTGTAATTGTATTTTACACAGCTCTTTCCTTCCCTTCAGGTCAGGCCTTTAAAGCGCACCGGGCTGTTCTGGCTGCCAGCAGCCTTTATTTCCGAGACCTCTTCAGCAGCTCCACTAAGACCCAGTTTGAGTTGCCTTCCTCAGTCACACCTGCTTGCTTCGAACAGATTCTCTCCTTCTGCTACACAGGGAAGCTAACAATGGCAGCTAGCGAACAGCTGGTGGTGATGTACACAGCCGGCTACCTTCAAATCCAGCATATAGTCGAAAGAGGCATGGACCTCATGTTTAAGGCTAACTCACCTCACTGTGACTCTCAAACCACGGGGCCCTTAGAAGAAACTGGATCTGAGCCACAGAGCCCGTGTAATAACGGTAACGGCCTCGCTGTGGCCGCCCTCTTAGGGACGCCCGGCTGGTCTCCGTCACTACTCATGCCTCAGCGCAAGATTAAACTCGAAGGGGGCGACCCGACGCCGGTGACGGTGCCGTCTACGCAAAATCGGATTTCGTCCTCGGAGATTGGGAGCAAGTTGGCGAGGGCCAGTTCACTGTTTTACACGACTGCTGGAGGGACACCTATCCCCGGTTTGCCCCCTTTCCACCTCTCAGCAATCAGTGGTGGAGGGAATGGAGGTGGAGGAGGAGGTGGAGCAGGTGGTGAGCGGTTAAGTCCAGGAGCGTCCAGTCTGCCTACCACTGACAGCCCAACGTCCTACCAGAACGAGGATGAGGAGTTTGAGGAAGAGCCGTATGATGGGATAGCTGAGGAGGCCTACAGTCACCTTTATGGGCGTTCTACCAATCACTTCGGGAGTAAGTAATTATCTTCTAAATTAGTAAAGTGTTGAGAAGTTAATTCCTTTTTGGGACAGATTTTCACATTTTGACTAAGCTGTTGTCTGGATGAATCGTTAAGATTATCCTTTCTAAAGTAAAGTATGTGAAAACAATATCTGTTACACCATGATATAAGATAACTTTTTAACGCCAGTGCGTTCTGCACTCTGTAGAGCGGAGGATGATTTGAACGAGTGGCTAAAGATAACACAAGCACGTTTACCCACTCCATTGACTCAGTCCTCACAGACAGTGAAGTTAGATCCAACACACGTACATTGTTTCTTCTAGTTAAGCTCTAAAGCCACATTCTTCTGGATTTCTTGTCTAAAGGCAGAGGTTCCCAACCTTTTTTGGGTTGTGACGAGACCATAACTCACATCTCTATATGGTTTTTCTCAAAAAGGTGATATACGATATAAATCTTGATGATTTTAATTAAAATGAAGTCCTATCAGAAAGACAATTCAGGGTTAAATTTGCAGCTGCAGAATGCCACACAGGCACATTTATTAACAAACTGTTGCACAAAATGCCACTTTTGGTTTTTTCTCTTCTAAGGGACAGCATGTGTGAGTGACTTCTTTAGTGTGGCTTGTTTAGAGGAAGGTCTGCACTCAGCAATCTATCAGACAGTGCTTTTAATGCTGTTCTGAGAAAGCAGCGATTCTAAGAAAAAGTGTTTTAAAATGAGTTAAGCTATAAGAAATTTTGATATAGGCGATATTGTAATTTTCTATATCACCAAAATAGAAAACTCAATATTTCTTGAATCTCAATATATTGCTCAGCTCTAGTTGTGACCCCATTTCGATATCACATATGTCCGGCGACCCCAGAGACATTTCCTTTACCTCAGATATTTTTATACTGCAATTTTTTTTAACTAGATTTATATTTTAGAATGTTTCAGTATAGGATACAGTTATTTGGCATTTATTGTATGTGATGTGCATTTGAAAAATAATAATAATTCCCCCAATTTGTTTTTAATAGATTTTTAATCTGTTTTTACCTAAGGCAACCCCACATAGGGTCTAAAGGTAATCGGACAAAACTCAAAATGTTATTTTAAAGTTAGCGATCCGTCATTTATTTGCCCTCATTTTAACAGCATGACTGCTTTTAGCACTCTAGAGGGAAATTAAGAGAAATGTAAAATATTTCTCATATTTCTAACTTAAAATGATCGTTGGTGCTCAGTAAATAATTGATAAAAAGCTCTACTGCTAATACAGATGGTTATTCTCTGGTATGATCCATATCCAGTCTGCAGAAAAGCACCATACGATCATTTGTCCCTTGATTTACTTTGTACACAATAGATATTTTGTATCTAGGACAGTTTCACTGACTATAGACACGAAAGAGCCAATCGAGCGCTTTACTTTCTCTACTCATTTATTATCAGATTAATCAAACAGAAAGCTCTGCATGACTTGCAGAAATTCAAAGCGTAACTGTAAGCTTTCAGAGTGGGACCTGGGTGGGTACAGTACGTGTTGTGCTTCAAAGAAGAAGCAGCACATCCCAGTTACATTATTTAATCTTTCATAAATCTTGTATCGTGCACATGTAAGAGAAGCAGGATTCTGTGACTTTAGTGTGTATTGGTGGTGGTCGGGGGTAGATAGCTTCATAGAGTTATGGTTTAAGTGCATCGTGACCAATAACACACTCACACTTAACTGCTTCTCTGCTAGTTTTCTATCATAGCTACAAAAAAAAATAGTAATGTGCACACTGCTGCAGCTGAAAGGCCTTATTACACTATTTTTTGCAGGAAAAATTAGTAATTTCATCATTTTTGTGCCCTAGTTTGCACTTGTATGTATACATAAAATACAAAATATGTCAGAAACCGACATTATCAAAGCAATAATTGACAGATATCACTCTCAACAAGGGTCTACACGTTCAATTTCCTAGATTTGTGACCAATTTCTATTTAATTAAGTAAAATGTTGTGAAAATATTTGAGGAAAATTGTAAGATTTTGTAAGAATTTTGAGGGTTTTTTTTCAACATTACCACCAAAAATGACTGCCATCATGCAATATGAGCGCTTGGAAAACTGTGAGCCCCTGCAAATAGGGTCAAAAAGTATCATTTACACAATGATTCATGTTTTCTTTAGAATTGGATACTCCAAAGGGCCGGAGAGTTTGACACGTGTATTAGAACATCATCCTTGCTAAGCATACACGTGTATGTAATCAATGAATACATTAAGTGATGTCGTGCACGTTCTGTATTCATGTTTACATTAAGATTTTATTGTAGAGGTTAAAGAAAAAAAAAATCAAGGGCAAGTACGAGCTCAACTCCCAGTTGCTGATGCAGCATAATATCGTATCCTCTAAAACATTCATGAAACACAGCAAACTTGGATGAGATTACGTCAACTTGCTTCGATAAGTGAATTGTATAGCTTTCTTTATTGATGGAGCTTTTAGAGCAGACATAAGCAACTGGTGGCCCGGGGGCCACATGCGGCCCTCGGTCTAATTTTGTGCGGCCCACAAAACAAAATTGTAATTCATGAAACAAAATGACAGCAAAACGCACAAAATGTCAAGAAAGTACACAAAATAACAACAAAAACACCAAAACATTAAAAGCATGACAAGAAATTATTTATAAAACACACATAATGATTACAAAGACACACTTAACAACCACTTAAATGCACAAAATGACAACAAAATTACGCAAAAATGACAACAATAACACAAAAATGATTACAAAAAAACACACATAATGACTCAAAAAACACATACAGTATAAAGTCAACAAAAATTTGCCATCTTTATTTATTTTGAATGAATTGAACAAATCTCAACAGAAATCTCTATAAAATAAAATAAAAAAGTACATTTTAACATAATACACATTCTTCACCATTGACAAATGCAAAATCCAATGAAATAAACTAAATGGACAATACAAATAAATAATAAATACTCCAATTGAGCTATTAAGAAAAACAGATTAAAAACAAACAAAATGAACACGTGCCATCAACATCTGAGATTTACATTCTCCTTTATTTCTGTACTTTTTAAAGATATATATTTTGTACATTGTTTTTAAAAAAAAAACGTGCATTATATTCATACTTACTTTAATCATTTCATCAAGATGGTTCCACAAAACCACCCCACAAAGGGAAGTACACATACTTTTTTACCATATTGACAAGAAAGTGGACAAAATGAATTAAAAAACAAATGAAATGTCTAAAAACTAAACAAAAAATATACATAAAAGGGCTAAAAAGACTTCATTTTATTAATGCTCAGATTGGTCATTCTTGTAAATGCTGCCATAAATGTGCCCATCTCTGCTTTAGAGGAAGGCTTGTACTGTGTTTCTTAAAAGTGAAGGATGTTTGCACATTGATCAAATATGTAACGTGGTTAATGTTTCCAAGATTGTTTTTTCATCTTTTTTGTCTAATTTCCTTTTTTTCTTTTTTCTTTTTTTGTAGTTCAGGACAAGGCAGAGATGGCAGGGGTGTCCTTGGCCTTGGAGAACCGCAACTGCGTACTAATCCGCCGGGACTTGGTTGCATTGCCCGCCAGCCTCATAAGCCAAATCGGTTACCGGTGTCACCCTAAACTCTACACTGAGGGGGAGCCTGGTGAGAAGCTGGAATTGGTGGCCGGTAAGCACACACGCTCAGTCAGTCACTCTCACATTTAACCCATGCATACACTTCCTGGGATTTACTCTTGCATAGTGCGAGGGAATCATCCCGTGACCTTCAGGGACCTTCACAGATTAATTGTGTCCAAAATAATTCATTCTACTTTGAAGCCAATGGCAGCGTAGTTCGTTTTGATGATAAATAAAGAGGGAAAAAAGCAACTGCAGCATGATGACAAAGCAGTTCGAAAAATAATTATGTTACTGTTAAGGTTCAGTCATCAGGATAATTAGTCGATGATTGTTCACTAAAGCCGTATTAGGTCCACATCATTCAAGACATGATGAATAAATGTAGCTCTTTTATAATTTCAACCTCATTTTAGGCTTTGATAAAGACAATTTGAATAAAAGTCTCTATGGATTAAAAAGCACAAAAACAATATATTCTCAGTGCATCCATTAAAGTATTTGTACTATGATGTGAAACTCTGTCCCTGCTGCCAAATATTGCTTTTAGCATCTCAAGCCAAGACATTTAGAAAGAAAAAGTAGCACTCAACTAATTGTCATTCCATGTCATTTCAACAAATGGCCCACGCACTTTGGTCTCAAAAAATTCTGAAATGTTTACCAATTGTTCGGTTATTATTCAATAGCCACGCTGTAGATTTTTAGTTTGTTCGTATGAACACTTTTTGAGATATAACCAGTTTAGTGAGGGGTGTACTGTATGTGTTGATTTTTGTGGATTTTTTTTTTTGCGCGTCCTTATTTTTCTTTCATTTTTAGCTTCCAATATCTCAAGAACTACACCACATAGGAGACTGAAATTTGGTATAGTAATACAACTCCACCTATTCTCTTGGAATATACAAAAAAAGATAGGCTATAAATCCTATCCGGTGGGTATGCCAGTATGGAATCACAGGAGTGCCAAAATTTAAAGGAAATAAATGTGTAAATATTAAGAGAATCAATAACAACAAAATATACTAACGTATATTCCTTTTTGTTGTTGCTTTTTCTGTTTTGTCTTTGTCTTTTCACATTGTTTTTACTTGAAGGCTCAAGTTGTCAAGTAAAAGCAATGTCAAAGCTAAGTCTTTCTGTCCAGGGTAACTTGCAGTGTCTATGTATTAACTATGTTTATTTGTCTTTTTTACTTCAGATAAATGTGTATGCGCGTCTACTTCCTGTCCGTGGCGCTACTTCCGGTCACCCGCGCTAAGAGCTAACATTTAAACATAGCCAATACATAGCCACTGCAAGCAGGAATCGTGTGATCAAGTATCGACTTGTAACCCTGTACAGAAAGACCAAGGGCTGTGGGCGGGTCATTGTGTTGACATTGCTTTTACTTGACAGCTTTAGCCATCAAGTAAAAGCAATGTCAAAATGCAAATGGGAATAACTAAGAAAAATGGAAAAAGAATATGTCTACATTTGTTTTGTTTTTTTTAATATTGATTCTCTTTATCTTTCTACATTTATTTCTTTTTTATTTCCATATGCCAGCCCCTCAAAATTGGAAAAACAGTTTGTCCGGTTTCAGGCTCGAACATGTTTGGGCCTTCAGTAAACACATTTGCATATATAGCAGATCTTTTTGGTAAATTGGTAAAAATGTCAGTATTTTTTAAGACTAAAGTGCACAGGATGTCCTGAACGTTTGTTGAAATAACCCATATATAGATTTAGGGCTGCATAATAAATCACTATTACATGGGAAATGGAACAATTATTAGGGCCGATGTTGGAACAAACTAAAAAATCAGAACATTTTACCGTTAACTTAATTCATTAAATACAGTGTAACTCTCCTTAATGTCTTTGGGCTGCAGCAGTTTCAGGTTAACCTAGCTCACGGGTATAATTATATTCATTAGTTGTTTGTAGTTGTGATGCTATTAGACTACTGTGACCTACTGTACAATACATGTTTGATCCTTTTTCCAGTATGTGAGCTCACTAGACTGCGACCGCGGTCTATGGCTTTTCCTTTACAACCCCCAATGTTAGGCCTCCATAGTGTTTAAGACTGATTTTTATTCCTCGTTAGAGTGGCAAAAGTTTGATTTTAATCAGAAACAGCCCAAATCTACAGATGTTTTATTGTATCATCACAGAAAACAGATTGAAAATTGTTATTTTGGAAAACAAAGAGGTTGACTGCGTGCTGGAATTGGTAACTTCCCAGTTTACAACAGATACGGCGATTCTACGTTGTCGTGAAATGTGTTTTTTTTTTTTTATTTCAGTCAAACTAAGCAACATATGACAAAAGTGGTATAGTACATTTTATTTTAAAGTGTCCTTTCTCGCCACTATAGGACACTTTACAGTGATTATAAACACAATAATAAACTACAATGAATTGGATACAAACAATAAATGAAAGTAGTACAAATTTAAAAGGAATCTGTGAAGTTACAGCCCAGTAATCAAAATTAAATTTTCTGTGAAGTGGTGTGGCCTTACTGTGTATAGATGTCTAACATTTCTGCACCTTTTTTTAACTGTAACTGTGCTGTAACTTCAGGTTTTTTATTTTAATTTTATGCTACTTTCTTTGCTTGTTTTTACCCATTTTATTGTGTTAAATTATTGTGTTTTCAAGCAGAGATGGGCAAGTTTTATCACAGTGCGGGGCCACAAAAATGTGACCGTCAGATCCCAGAGCCAAGTTATTACATTCTTGTCAGCATTTAGAATAATAACCAATTTTTTTTAAAGGTTTTTGTGCTTGTATCATATATTCTATTGTTATTTTTGTAATCATCTTATGTGTTTTTGGAGTTATTTTGTTTATTTTTTTGTTGTTGTTTTACCTGTGTTTTTTCTGTTATTTTGTGTGTTTGTTGTCTTGAGTCTATTTGTCTATTTTTGTCATTCTGTATTTCTTTGTGTTTTTGTTGTGTATTTTGGTCATTTGTTTTTTGGAGTCATTTTATGTTGTTTTGTATGCTTCTCTTATTTTGGCTGGTTTTCCAGTCAATTTGTGTTGTAAGAGTTATGTTTTTTGTTGTATTTTTTATGTTTTCTATAGTTTTTCAGTTATTTTTCTGTATTTTTGTTATTCGTTTTTGGCGTAAATATTGGGTATTTTTCTATCAATGTATGTGTTTTTTTAAAGTAATTTTGTGCACATAAAACACACCAACGGCCGCATGTGTCCCCCTGGGCTAGCAGTTGCCATGTCTGCCCTAAAGTGTCCTATAGTGTTGAGAAAGGGAGCTTAATAAAAATGTCTTATTATTACTTCAGTCATATGTTGCTTGGTTTGACTGGAATTTAAAAAGAAAAGTAAAAAGCTAAAAAATAAATTGCCAAAGGTATAATTGATGGGACGGGTGCAACTCAAAGACAAATAATGATTGATTTGGTCATATGGTGGTTTTTCCATCCTTTTTGTGTTAAACAGGAACACAGGTGTTCATGACTCGAGGACAACTCATGAACTGTCATCTGTGCGCTGGGATCAAACACAAAGTTCTGCTCCGTCGCCTGTTGGCCACGTTCTTTGACAGGTGAGTTCAGAAGATGTCAAAATAAAAATCAGTCATCATTAGTTTGTACGTTTGCGTCTGATCTCCAACAGTGCAGCCGTTGTCACCGACTAATTTTCACACTCCATCTGTGGTTTTTGTTGAGCGTTGCGGTTCATTGTGTGTCTAAATCCATGTTTCCATCTCTTGCTATGTGACTGTTGCTCACTCTGCCCCCTGGTGTTGATTTTGCATCCCTGCAGGAATACTTTAGCAAATAGCTGTGGGACAGGGATCCGATCATCAACCAGTGACCCCAGTAGAAAACCCCTGGACAGCAGAGTTCTCAATGCTGTCAAACGTAGGTTTTTCATCTTTTAATCGATTGTGATGCAACTTGTGAAAGAGAATGTGTGGCTACAAGGATATTTTTCTGTTTTTCTCTTACAGTTTACTGTCAAAATTTCAACCCCAACTTCAAGGAAAGTGAAATGAATGTGATCGCCGCCGACATGTGCACGAACGCGAGACGTGTCCGCAAACGATGGCTGCCCAAGATCAAGTCCATGTTGCCAGACGGCATGGAAGTGTACCGTGCCGGAATGGGTATGGGTGCTGCTGTAGGGCTGGGTTTAGCAATGGCCGCTCCTCAGTCTGGAGTTCCACTTCCGTTTGATCCTGACTTTAAGACCTTAGAGCAAAGGCTGTATCCAGACCGCAAGGAGTCCCTCAGGACTCACCCACCACTGGCAGAGGGCAGCCCGGGCTCTGGTGCTGCTGGAGCCGAAGCAGAGGGAGAGGGGGAAGAAATGGCCCAAGAGGAGCAGGAGGAAGACGAAGAGGAGGCGGGGTTAGACGGGGTAGACGCATCGATGAGGGCGCCGGGTGCTGAAAGCGGAAGCTGTGGAAACACGCCACCAGAGCAGGAAGTAGAAGGCTTCGGACCTGGTGGTGTGAGGGCGAATGGACAGTGAATGTCTGCAGTCGCTGTGTCTCAAAGTCTCAAAAGTGCGAATATCTGTTCAACACCTCATACAAATGTGTGCTTGCTCTCTCTTACTCAACATGTTACCTGCCACTTTTACTTCTTCTTCTTCTTCTTCTGTGCTTTCTTTAAAAGATTCTTGGCACAAAATGTTGCACTCAAATTGATCCAAAATCCCCAGTAATTTACACATGCATGCGCACATTTGTGCACACTTATAATAGGTGATTGTAGACACAGGCATGGCATCAACACATTCAGAAAGTCCAGTCGCTTCGTACCAATGAAAAGCCTGCGGCTGCTTTGCTGACAGCTTTTGTAAAACAGAAATTGTGTGCAAATAATATAGTTTTTTTTTAAATTATTGCTAATCTTTTTTTGTTTGGGAACACAATGCTACACAAAGATAATACACAATACACATTGCCCATTTTCAGACCCACTTATTCCTGTTTGTCAGGGTCGCGGGGGTCTGCCGATGCCAGTCTCCGGCTCTCATTGGGCGCTGGGCGGGGATACACCCTGGACAGATTGCCAGTCCATCGCAGGGCCATAACAGTAACAATAGAACCAAAAATAAATGTAAATATAATAATAGTGTATATGCATACACACAAACAGATATATGCATATACATACACACATACATATGAAAATTATACATATATATATTTAGAAATAAATTACCAAAAATTACATATATTATAGTTAAGATTCACAACTCTTTTTAAAAAGTGCAAAGTAAGCAATTGTTTGAATACATATGCATTTAAAGGCAGGGTAGGTAATTTTCTCCAGATACACTTTTTAAGTTTTTGGTTTAAATTTTCTTTATGTCCTGACAGAAATTAAGATCATATGTGCATCTGTAGCAGATGTAAACTTGTAATAATTTCGACCAATGTTTTGTTTTTTTAACCAATCACGTCTCACTGTCTCCCTGCTCGTTCTCGACCCCTCGCATGCACTAGCCCACACTCAAAGCGCGTCACTGCTGACAGAGTTAAAACTGAGTTTTTAGTCACGTTTTTTAACAAATAATAATGTAGTATTACTTACTTACTGCTGAATGAGACATGAGACGACGTAGTTTCTACACAATACAAGCGAAGAGCTGAGGTCCGCTTCTCAAGCACCGGCACTCGTGCATGTGCTTGAGAAGCAGAGCCCCCGGAGGAAGCTACTTTCAAAATTATGCTAGCTTTCGAAAATTACTTACCCTGCCTTTAAACAGTAATGTATTGACATTACAATCATATTGCAGCTCTACAGTTTTATATTTTATTTTTAATCAGTGCATTGTCTTACACAAGTTTGAAGTTTACCTCAGAGTTCATTATTCGGTTACACATGGAACTAATTCTGAGATTAATTTCCCCGCTACATCTACCAGATTAGATTGTCCATGTGATGCCTGTGTCTGCTCCAATCTGCCAATTCCCATTCCTAATTTTGCATAAAATGCATACACACGCTCACAATTTGCTGGCTGCATCAAAGTGGCAGGAAAACCTCTGTTCTGCTCTTTGTGTTTTTACCTCTGATAAACTCTTAAATGTCATCGCATCGATACGTGAGCAAGAAGATAAATCCTTCACATGCATGCATGCATTAAGACAACAATATCAAGACGTGCTATTATATCGAACTGCAACAAAGCCACAAAACCTGCATCGATATAACAACTACTGTTGACTTGTGAAGCCATTAATACACACTAGACTTTGTCCACATCTCACTGGGATCTGACCTCACTCTGTTGGAACTGAACTGGGTGAAACCCAGGACCGACTGTGTTTGACACAGTATAATCCTTTTTTTTTTTTTGTACTGTTGAGTGTGCGGTCACAAAGAGGAGAAACTGAAAGGATGGAGTTGTAAGAAATGCACTAGAGTGGTTGATGAGAAAGACAAGAGGAGCTCTGTTCCAATTTGATCTGCACGGATGCTGTCCTGTCCTGCTTCCATTCTTTTTTTTTTTGTCTGAACTTGGGGGTGAGGGGGCGGGGGGAGGGTAAATTATTAAATAATTGGAGTAAACATGCTGGCCGACTTGGCAACCTCACCACCCTAATGTTTTTTTTTGATCAGGATCCAAACGAGGACTTTCTGTGATTCTGAAGGGGAGAGAAATTATGTCCGGCAGTGACTTAAACCTGCATTTGTCCTTTTTTTTTAAAAAAAAGAAAAATCAATTTTAAATGCTTTTGTTTGCCATGCATAAAATGCATTCTGTGTTTAATACCATGAATACGTCTGAAAAAGGTGCACTGTTGTATGACTGCTTTAGGTTTACGTATATCTTGATCAGGGTTGGTGTCAATTACATTTTTCAGTCACAATTACGTTTTCAATTATCCATGTTCAATTGCAATTCAATAACAATTACAGTGACTAGCATTTTTTTCCAGTTACAATTAAATTACAATTGTTTTTTTATCCTCAGAAAGTAAATTGCAATTACATTCTGAATTATTAAAGTACAATTACAATTAATCACAATTACTGAGACTGAAAAAAATAACCTAATAAAAGTTAACCTTCCTCTTGTGTTAGCTTTCTGTTAGTTAGCATCTCTTATGATAACGGGTCCTAAATCAGCTGTAAAATACACTAACAATAAATATATATCATCTATCATTGGTTACGTTGTTTGGCTTCCTAATCAATTAAAATATAGTTTTTAATATTTTTAGTGTGGACATCTGAACCTTTTTGTGTCAGTATATCCTTCGATTTATTTTATTTTTATACTTTTTAATGGTAAAATGTGGAAAAGCTTGTTATGTAACATATTTTAATATTTGTTCACTACATATGTGTTATATAGAACTGTAACATGGTTCCCCAGTTTTGCGTTCAAATATAATTGACAATTTTTATAGAATGTTCATGGCAATTACAATTACAAAGTCAATTATCTAAATTTATTTACAATTTAATTGCGATTAGGACAGCAACAGATTTTTAAATTACAATTATAACGACGCCATAATTGTAATTCATTATGAAATACACAATTACAATTAGAATTGACCCCAACCCTGATCCCGATCACCAGTAAATCACAATAAAAGTTGGTTAATTTTACGTAAACAGAAAAAGATGACTTATTAAACTTAAACAGCCCTCAACGTATTTTGTAAAGATAATTTAAATATATATATATTTTAAGGTAAAGAAATGCTGTCCAGTTGAAATCTTAGATCAGATCATTCTGTCAATGCTGATCAGACTTTATGATGACCCTGCACAAGAAAAACTGTTTTTTTCCCCTTCGACTTGGTGATGAAAGTACATTATGTAAATCTGTGTCTTTTTTATTTATTTATTTTTGGCATAATTGTGATCTGCTTTGGATAAAATTTGGCTGTGAATCAACGAATGTAAACATGTCACCACTCTTACCCCCTATAGTCATTTATTCTCATGGGCAAGCTTTAAAATTTGGCAGAAAAAGAAGACGTGGTGACAGTTGAACTTAAAGCTTTAAATGGTCTTCCATTGCTTTTTCCAAATTGCTCTGTTTTTTTTTTTTTTTCTTTGTTTATGGTTCAATTAGAAATCTGATTGGATTAATGTATAAAGCAGGCAATAATAAAGGAAAGGCCAATATGAGATTAGTCAAAGTCGTGTTAAGCATGCTGAGCAGTGCCTTAGACTGTGAATGTGTGGGTGTCAGAAGTCGCCTTTAAATTCAGAGAAAAATGATTGAATCTATTGTGTGCCCTGAAATTACAGAAGCTGACAAAAAAAAAAGGTTATATTCTCCAGAGGAAGTTTAATCATCAACTTCAAAAAACTCTCGATAATAAAATGTGTAAAATCACATTTTGCGGTATAAGGCTTTTTCCACTGTCTTCCTTCTTTAACAGCAGCTTAAACTTGTATTTTTATGTCCATGGCCCAAATACAAATTGCCATTTATTATTATTTTCTTTTTAATTCTTGTGCAGGGTAAAGATCAATTCCTTTTTGCACTACAATCGTTCTCAAAGAATGTCGAGACCTGAGCTCTATATGTGAGGTGACTAAAAGTAGAGTATTTTAACATGCTTTTGTTTCAACAGTTTTGTCAAAAAATATCACATTGTGGTGTAAAATAGAAACAAAAGGAATGTGGTAAACAGTTGCTCCTCCCATTATACGACCACCATTATTCAACCACAACACTCTGTCCGTCCACCATTACTGTAAATAAACAGGAACAGCAGTGTTTGTTCCTTCCAGCGCTTTAATATCGTGGAAACAATACGTTTATATGCAACGAGACATAAAAATGCATGCCCTTCAGAAACCTGCTGAGACCTCTGATTTTTTATGCATCTTGTATAATATGCTGAATAACCATCACTGCGTGTAAGCCAAACCAGAAAACCTGCAGTGAGAGGGGCTTGTATTTCCACTATACATGCCCTTATCTTTCACTGACGACTGCATAAAGTTTAATCTCTTATACATCAAAATAGCAATTTAGTGCTAATATGTTGAATACTTAGACTTAGTTACTACCCAGCTGAGAGTGCATTTAAACCCTTCAGCAGACTCAAAAAAAAAGATAGCACTAAAAAATTTGTATATGATTGTCTTTGAACATAATGCCAGCACTTTAGAACAACTAAGACATTAAACTGAAAGGAGGGGAAAAGGAACGACTGACTGAGGCAAAGGAATGGTAAATAAAAGCCATGTATTCCGAGCGCTGACAATCAGGGGAAGAGACCCAATGTGCACTTTGGGAGATTGGACACAACTTCGCTGTGATGTTTGCTTTTGTCTTTCTCCTTGCTCCTCGCTTTGGTCCACGCCAGCGTGACTTTTCCAGAACGAGAAGATGTGATGTTCTAACTTTTTTTCAGTGATAAGTGTGTGTCTTTGGTGCTGTGTGCACAGAATTGTCCTGTGTTGATCTATGAAATCATGATGGCGTGTCATGCTCCAGGGAAGCATGGGCTGGATTTGATCCGAAAAGTTTGAGCTTGACTTTTGAAACCTCCTCCTGACGGACTAAAACTGCAAAAAAAAAACAAAAAAAACACACAACGAATGAGGACATGACCATTGCAGCTGCGCACTTTGATGGTGGTGATGGTCCTCACTCTAAACAGGCCTCAAGACAATTTCAGTGTTGATACTGCTTTATGTTTCAAATGAGAACTGTTAAGATGGATGTTCATGCCTTTTTGTTTTTTCTGTTTTTTGTCTCAAGCATCAATACTATAAATAACAGAAACGCAAGTTGCCACTTTTGATGTTGCAAATGAATCTACCTTTCATTCCCATCATGGTGTTGGCATCACCAAGTTTTAGGTTGTGTAGCCCAACCGTACCTGATTTCTTTAAATGCAATACAGAAAAGTCTGCTTTCTAATAAAAGTCTATACTTCACCTCACCTCTTTCCTCTTCCGTCTTTTGTTTTGGATTGAATTTCTAAAGTCAGCTTTTGTCTGTATTTTTCATTAATCTTCCTCAATAATATAAGAAACAGTCTGATTTCTTTCCAGGCAACTTTAGCCAAAACAAGGAGCTGTTAGCATGTAAAGGAAGATTTCAAATGATTATATGAGGAGAAAAAAAATCCAAAAATGCACATATTGGATCTAGACAGCATGGAGATGTTGGTTTGTTTTTAACAATGATTTATTGGCCCAATAAGCAGAAAAACTAATGTCTAAAAATGCCATTTTGCATTGACTCTGATTGTTTATATATGAGTGAAATTCAAAATGCTGTAAAAAAAAAAAAGAATCAGTTTTTGAGCAAAAATCCGGTTATTTTCCGAACATCAACTACTACATGACTGTAAAAATGTTTTGGATTTTTTGTTTTGTTTTTTATGAACATTGACAATTTATTTAGCAAGAATTTGCAAGTATGTTGTATAATGTTTACAATATTGTTTTAACATTTTGATGCACTGTAGGCTGATAAATCAAAAATCGGTGTGGATCATTTTTGTGGGAGGAGATGGGTCTAATAAGTTTTACAGTTTTTGTAAAAGAAAAAAAGATGGACTTTATAATTTCCAACAGGTGTAAATGTACAAAGGCGTCTTCAGTATCGAGGGTACGTTTTGGAGAAAGTTGCAAATCTGTCGCACATATGGTTGATTTATTGTGAATTTTCAAAGCTTTAAACTTTTGATAAATTGTGCCAGCTCAGATGTTTTTATACTGCACTGATTTAGATTTGACAAAGTGAAAGTAAGATATACAGGTTTTTTTTTAAGATTGTGTTTTAATTTGAAAAAGATAATAAATCAATTTCTAGACATTTCAGGCGACCCCACGTGGGGTCACGACCCCAAGGTTGAAAACCACTGATTTAACCCCAAATGCTCTTCATTTGGGGTTAAGGCCACTTCTCAAAGATGGGTTGAATGCAAAGAAATAATCTTATGTATGTACTTATATGACAATAAAGTAACATTAATCGTATTTTTTTTAGGTCAGAAATCCCCTTTCTCTGAATCACACCTACTGTCTCCAAACCATACACACTGTCATAGATTAATACAGACTCATTTCCATCCACAACACACTGAATGCATTCACTAATAAAGAAATCCAGACTCCTGACACACTGTACATTTTCTGTGCACCTGTCCTATCCATCACTATAGCAAACAGTAGAAATGCATAAGCAGTTTTATATGATAGGTGTTTTAAAGTATGAAAATATGTTTGTGTGTAGAGAAGAAGAGCACAACACGGCCATAGTGTACATCCGGGTATTTCTTGCGCACTTAATCGGACTTTTGAGTAGTTCTGTGCTCGATTTCTAACACGCTCTCTTGGTGCTCCGCTATCAATTAGTCATCCTGGTTTTTGGATCTGGACGAACTTCGCGCTGCGTGCTCAACGTCCCGGCGTTTCTCATGTAAACTCTCCCTCTAACATTCTCTGGAGAGTAAAAAAAACCTCCACCACAGCCTTAAAATCACTCAAAATGAGTGACGATATGGATTCCCCTCCTGAAAGGGAAATGAAGGTGAGCTCTGCTACTTCCAGCGTCTTCTGACAGCTTAGCATCTTAGCATGCGTTTAGTCACCGTCAACCGCTAGGGTTAGCATAGCATACTACTAGCATAGTGTTTACTTTACGGAAATTGCCCAGTATTCATTAAATTAGTCAGTTCATATTTATTTTAACAACACCAAGGTTTAAAGGAGGTCGCATTCGGAACAAGTAGCACAGGAGACTGGTGCAAAAACTTTTTCATTGTTATCGTTTGACATTTACCCTGCTAGCATTGTAGCATTAGCTTGTGCTCCTCGAGCTTGTTTTGAATTTACTAGATATTCTGTTTTCAGAAACCGACTGTGTGTTGTGCACTCTTTATGTTATCCGTTGTTTTGTTGTTTTATTCAATTCGTATTCTTTGTTGGGGTACGTTTTTAGCAGAATGGGTTTAAACGTAAATAAGTTAGACCGATCATTACAACATTAATAATATAAACAAGCTTTCTATTGCCGCACAATATGTTGCAAGACAGTGTAATGGCAAATGTTTTTAATCATTTTGCAGGTGGTCAAAGCAAGCATTTAAATTAGCTCTTGGACAAAAATTAAAACAACTGCATTACATTTCCAATTAGCACAGCAGCAACACACAATTCAATTACATTCCATTTCCTAGTTCCTTTTTTGAGCCAAGGTACATCTTTTGATTGACAAAAAATCCTAAGGCACACCACCAACCGAAAAATGTTAATAAATGAAACTTTGTAGCCAATATTAACAATATACAGTCATTGTTAGGGGTGGGTACCTCACGATACGATACAAAGCTCACGATAACGATTATCTCACGATATGACGATACTGCGATTATCCATATATTGATCAGAAATCAATCTACGATAATCTATGACGTAACAAGAAAAAAAGATTAAGTGAAAAAATACAATTTTTATTTTACATCTCTGAAAGACAATAAATTGAAAAAGTGTCCTATGAACAGTGACACTATTTTAGTGCAACATTTCTGTACATAAGTGTCAACATACCAATGTAAACGAATAAGTATCTCCAGTCGTGCTTTCTGTAAACAAAAAATAGGGTATTTCTTACCAGTGACACCAGTATAGTGCAATGTTCCAGTAAACAATATATTGGTTCCTTCAACAAAGATTGACAAAATTTCTGTGAAGACTTACCTGCACATTTTAGTGAAAAAGCAGAAAAGGTTTTGAGAAAAAATAAAATAAAATCGATACTTAGCGGGAGCATATCGATAATTGATCGTGCGGAAAAATATTGCGCTATATCGCCGTATCGAGATATTGTCACACTCCTAGTCATTGTTATCAAAGTGTCTTGAATAGGAATCAAATAAACACAAAGTTTAATTTCTTCTTTCTAATAAAAAGTGCAATTAACAATATGCAGTCATTCTTATAGGTGTTTTTAATAGGAATCAAATAAATAATTGCAAATAAATCTATTATGATTTGGGGTGGGTGGGTGGGAATGTTTTTTTTTAATATTTACGTTTTTCAAATGTATTGTAATTAACAATATGCAGTCTTTCTTATTAAAGTGTTTTGAATACAAATAATAAAGCTAAACATGAAAAATTATTAGCACTACAATTGAACTTTATTTTGTTAAATATTTTTTGTGTTTTATAATGTACTTTTTAATAAGTTTTTATTATATTTATATAATATATAAATTTGTAATTATAAATAAAAAAATTATAATTGCATTTTGTTATTTTGTTAAATGTTCAGAGTGTAAGTTTTCAAAAATTGTGTGAAATTGAATAATTTCCCACGGCACAGTGTCCGACATTGAATTTAGTGAGAGAGACAATTTTTTTTCATTCTACTATACCTTTTCTGGTTTCACCTACAGAATATTTTATTTAACTTTGGCAGCTCTGGTTTTGAACATTTGGGTTTTCTATATCTATTCCAGGATTTTCAGTTTCGGCAGATGAAGAAAGCCAGAGTCTTTGATCCCCCCGACGACTTGCCGAAAGACCGATCCAGTCTGGTTACCATCTCCAACAAATTTGGCTTAACGTTTGTGGCCCTTGACAGAACATTTAAAGTGTACGTAACACAAGATATTCTGGCGGCGGACAAAGCTGATGGCAATGCTAACGAAATAGGTATTAAGTGGCATCTTTAATCTTTATGTATTACAGTACATTTTTTCTTCCAACTTGCTGTGTTTTATAACTTTTGCTCCAGTGAATGGGATTCCAGCACTGGCTGAGGTGACTGTAGAGCTGGCTTTGCATCACTTGGCTCTAAGCTGTGATGAGCTCACTTTGTCAGTCTGTGGCACCTCTGAAGAGACTGGTTTGTCCATCACATTTTACGACGTTCGCTCCTTCATGAACAAGGTATTTCATTCTTTTCCAAATATGGCTGCTTACAATTCATTTGAACAGTTATGCAACATGCATCCTCCATATTTGTGGCAGAATGCATTTCACTTATAACCTAAAAATTATTTTACTTTATCATGGTTTGGATCAATTAGATTTTTCAATTACAATTGCAGGTCAGTTTTGACCCATGTCTTAAATCAGCTGTAAAATACGCTCAATATATTATCTGTGACACGGTTCCACACTTTTATGTTTAATTAAAGTGTAAATTACAGTTGTTATAGAATATTCTTGCCAATCAGAATTACAAAGTCAATTATTTTAATTCAATTACGATTACAACAGAAACGGATATTTCAACTACAATTATAATGATTGTAATTAATTATCAATTATGTGATTACAATTATATAATTGACCCTAACCCTGTGCTTTATTAATACTGTAAATATGAATTGCAATGTCGTTCTGTGCTGTGCTTTGTTCAAACAAGGTTTTTCTAGATTTGAATCTCACAGATGTTCCTTAAAATAGTTGTTTTTTTATGACTGCATAAAACGTCTTGGATCCAAAATCAGGAGTAAAAATAGACTGCTCTGACTTGTGTAAGAACTACTTGATGAATAAAAACCCTTTTGCCTTTTCAGACGAGGCCACAGAAGTTGCCCTTCGCCTTGCTGCAGCCAGCTGTAGCCCCCGGTACTTCAGTCCAGGACCTGAAGTGGAACCCTACCCATGCGTCTATGTTGGCCATCTGTCTGTCTGATGGCAGTATGAAGATTTTAGATGTCGTCAACGCTGTCAAAGTGCAGGCTGAGCTGCCTGCTGCAAGTGGTATCAGCTGCAGTGAGTGAAACTCGTCACTTAAATACTTTGATGTTAGCTGTATTTTGCCTCTTTTTTTTCAGCTGTACTTTTTTTTGCAGTTTGTTGGAGCCCAAAAGGAAAGCAAGTTGCTGCAGGCAAAATGGACGCTACAGTCAGTCAGTATACGCCAGTAAGTAAATATAAGTGAACAAAAATAATGACACAGATGCAAAGATTGGAATGGACAAGCTGATAAGTGTGTGTCCGTCAGGCATTAGAGGAAAAGAAAGTCATCCAGTGTCCACATTTTTACACGAATGAGGAACCTGTCAAAGGTAAGATGTTCCTCACATTTGACTAAAAATAACATGTTAATATGTTGTATTTAATAATAAAATTTCTTTTTCTCACTGTTTCTTTCTCACTAAGCTCTGGATGTCCTGTGGCTGAGAACGTTTGTGTTTGCTGTGGTATACGCTGCAGCGGACGAGTCCCTGGAGACCCCTCCAGAGCTTGTACTGATCTCCCTTCCTGTGAGTATGCTAAAAATGTGTAGTCCATTTTTAGTCATCATTGGCTTTTTAAGAGTCATATCACAAGCAGCACAACAACAGAGGAGAGAATCAAGTGTAATACAGTATATGTACGATTGATGCTAGAGACTTGAACGCTAAGTTTAATCACACGAGTGCTTTGACCCTGTAAATACTCAGTTGTATGGGTTATTTTTAACTGAGCACAGATTAAAAACAGACTTTTATTGTTTAAACACAACATGCTAGATTGGCTTGTCATCACATTAGTTGCTTTCAGAAAGTCTTTTCTTTTAACATATTATACCTAAAATGTTCCAATTCTCATTATCAGAAGATTTGTATTTTGAAAATAACCTACCTTGCCAAATAATCCTTTTATTATCTCTAAAGTAAAAAAAAGAGGGAGTCATGACTTCAAGTATTGAGGGGTTGCCATCTTTAATGGCACAGAAAGCATGTTCAAGCTACGTAAAAATGCCACATTGTGCAGCTTTTGGCTAACTTGAATGAGAAAATAAACCCTCACAACAACAAGCTAGTATTTATAATTATAATTAAAATAGTTTACAGATACTAGTTTGAAACATTAAAAATGGAAACAAATTATTAAAATGTAAAAGGTAATGATGGAGAACATGATTTATTCATATTAGTCAACAAAACGATACATTATGTAATATCATTATATAATACAATATCTACTATTAATTTACAAATGACTATGTTGCATTATTTTGAGTAAAATGTAATATGACTTACCGGTATGTGCAATATAAGATGACTTATAGCCAGTCTGTCCCAAGTTAACAGCGTGTTTGACAATGCAATATTGCATTGCAATATATAAAAAGAAGCACTTTGAATAAATACTGAACCTCTGTGGTTGTTTAGCACAATACATCTGCTGTAACAGTTGCTTATATATTTAATTCATATTGCCACTGCACAATACAAAAAAATCACAATTAACTCTGAAATATATTTTTCTCAGTTGTGATTTTTTAATTTTATTTTTTTCCTAAGTAAAATTGGAATATGTGTTAATAGAGCATTTAATGGCACATGTTTTTTTTTAATTAAACTTTTACAAATGTTTTGGCATATACATACACGTATGTTTTCATGAATAATTCTCATAAAGAAAGTCAAAACAAAGAAATGCTCTAGTGGGCTTGTTTAATGCTGGATAACAGTATTAAAGCACACAAGCATTTATACAGTAAATGGAAGTCTTTTATTTACTTGATCTAAACATGTTATTTCTTCCTCTTTTAATATAGAAAAAGGATGAAAAAGTGGAGGCAAAGTATGTGAACTTCAGTGAAAGTGTCTATGGCAGCTGCACGGAGCGACAACACCACTACTTCCTGAGTCAAGTGGAGGACTGGTATGAATACTACAATATATCACAAATATACTCAAAATATATTACATGTTCTTTCAACCAAAATCCTGTGCACTTACATGAAATGGGCTTCTGTTTTATTTGTCAGTATTTTTGCGTTGACATTTAATATTCTGATAAACTGATGTTAAGCTTCCTCTCATTGGTTGTTTCCTCCAGGGATCTAATGTTTGCAGCATCAGCCGTTGCCATTGAAGTCTCTGTCATTGCCAGACAAGATGATAAGGTATCAACTAAAGACAAATGTGAAAATACTTTTTATGGAGTTGTTTACTGTACAATGCCCTTACATGTAGATTAGAGTTCTGTGTCTTTAAAGCTTTTTTTTAAATCATCTTTTGTCAGTGGGCCATGATTTTTTTAAGGTGCTACATAAGGTTAAAAAATACATTACTAACAGCTCTGTGTTTATATGCTTTAAATCTGTCTGCACACTGATTTGAAACATCCTTGATCATTTCAGATGTGGGAGCTTTGGCTTCTGGAAGACGCCAGTCGAGCTGAGCTTCCAGTGACGGACACGAAAGATGATACTTTTCCTCTGGGCGTAGCTATAGACTACACCAACCAGCAGTCAATTTTCATTAGTAAGTACTGAATTTTCCAGACTATTAAACGCACCGCTATATTGGCCGCATTCCAATAATTTAGCAATTTTCCAAGAAAAATCCACATAAAGGCCGCACCCTATTGGCCGATGATGGTGCCCTTCAAACGACTCGTCCAATCAGAACAGGCAGGTAGGTGGACTGCTATGCTCCCGTTCAGTTTATCGGAGATTTCCATGTATTTATGTCAGTTTTCAACTGATGGGTTTCCATTTCCACATGAAGTTACCTCCTCACTGCCCCACGTCTGCATTTCAGTTTATTTACAGCTTTTTGTGGTCACTTTCTACTGGATCCAGACTGATATACACAGCTCCCTCCGTCCGTGCTTCTTAATTTGCGCTATCGCCCTAGGAACGATCACGTTGAGTCCAGACTTCGAGTCAGAATACTGATGCGATTCCTTCTAAACAAACCCAACATGGTGATTTGGCAACTTTATGCTGTGTCTCCTTCTATTACAAACTGGCTGACTTTTTTTTTTTTTTTACTATATCCAGAGTGTTGCAGCGCTCTCTCTCTCCCTCTCCGTGTGTGTGTGTTTCCGTAGCACTGATCGCTCCTGAATAGAGCTGGATATCATGGCCAGTTTCCTGAATTGATTCGATTTTTGATTAATAAGGTTTTGAATGATTGGATATTAATTAGATTGTTCCAAACTTCTGACTTAAGTTGAGGCAGCTTACCCAATAAAATTGATTTTTTTTTACTCAGCTCTACTCCTGAACAAACCTGTGATATGGCAACTTTATGCTGTTTATTGTTTCCTACTATTAAAAACTAGCGAATATATCTTACATTTTAATCCACGCACTCTTTCCACCGTAAATGTCTGCCAGCACCGCTCCCCGGTCCAGAAACTTCAATTTATTATTGGCATTTGCTTCTTATTTAAACTATCAGCAATCTTATTTTAGGCACAGAAAATAAAAACAAATATTAAACGGATGTATGACTTCTGCTGTCACTCGCTCCCACGCAATTGCCCTCCACTTGGACATTGTCCTGCACAAGGACCTCGACGCATCCGTCCTGTTATTATGTTTTCCTACATTATCCAAAGCTAATTTTTGAATGTTTAGTTCACTCTGATGTTCAGTGGCTGTTAATCAGTCATTCCGCTGTTGAGGTGACTCAGTAATATTGGCCGCGCCCTCAACTTTTGATGAAAAAAATAGCGTCTTTTTTACAGTTATTTGTCCAATGTTTTAGGAGCGAAATAGACTTTTTGTGATGGAGAGCTGACATCGGGTTTTTTTTCTTTGAGCATTCCTCGTTTCAAACGAAGCACGCATTTGCCAGGTTTTTTCTTTGTGCAGCCAACATCTACTGCAGTGCTGTATAGCAGCATGTGTTAAGAATAATGATCACTGTTTTGCTTTGACTGGCCCTGTCTCCTTAAGCTTATCCAGTCACTGATGCTGTCTACACATAGTTTTCTATTCACTCCATCAAGAGCGAAAGCTGCAAGTGGAGCAAAAGTGCAACATTAGGTTGCAAAGTAAAGGAAGAGGTTGCATTGGTGGAAGATTACGCTCTGTTGAAAAGACGGAGGAAGCTCGAGAACCATAACAAACAACAAGGCCCAGACGATCTGTTGCAGAATGCTAATGAGGTTTAATACGTGTCTATCCTTTCTGTTCACTATCTCTTCACCTTTAATTTTTCAGCTCCTGCAGTGGCTTTCAAACTTTAGTTTTATGAGAAGTTATAGACCCTTAAGTACAACTGAACACTTTTGTGTTGTATTTGTTGGTTTGAACTTGTGTTTTTCTTGCACACTTTATATTTAAATGTCTATTCGTGGAAAGAGAAACAAAAGCAAAATATTGAAGAGGTTCTGTCTGGGTAGTAAAGGTTATTTGGTACAGATTTAGTGAGGAAAAAAAACACTCAATGTGGCATGACTTTTAGGGTGAATAAATAAGCTAAATAAGTTCTGCTTTCTGATGCTTTAAAACAGTGGTTCCCAGCCTTTTTTGGATCATGACCCCTTTTTGATATCACAAATTTCTGGTGACCCCAAAGTAATTTTTTTAAATTTTAGAATTCATGTTTGTTATACTCTGTTGCAAATACAGAGGAGCCAGATTTACTAGATTTATATTTGAGAAAGTCAAAGTATAGAATAAATACAGTTGATTAGGATTGTGTGTTGTGTTTTTTTGTTTAAAATTATTCATTAGAAAATGTAAACAATACATTTTTAATCATTTTTTTTTTTTTTTTTTAATCAAGTACTAGACATTTCAAGGGACCCCATTTAAATTCCAACCCACATGGAGTCTTGAACCCAAGGTTGAAAAGCGCTGCTTTGAAAGAAGTATGCTCAGATGAATACATTTTAAATTCAGCATTGAAATGTAAACGTAAAACAACCTAAAAAGATATTTGTGAGGTACCTATTGCTATTTCTAATTTTTCTTTTAAATTTGAAGTGGAACAGTTTTTAGGGCAATAAGAGATCTTTTACTTCAAAACTCTCATTTTACTGTATTTTATTGACTCTATGCAAAGATTCAATATTCTTTATTTGTCACACACACATTTTTAGTTAAATGTATTTCTGTACCAAATTATTTGTTATAACAAAATTATTCTTATGCATTTGTTTTATTCACTGTTGGTTATTGTGTTAGAAAAGCCTGTTTCTCAGTTTGTGCTCAAGTGTCCCCACTTTGGACTAAACTGCCTTTTGTGCAGCACTTTTTTTGTAGAGATTGTGTTGGTAGGAAGCACAGAGCTGAGCAGAATGTAAAGTTTGTCCTATATATCAGACACTGTTAGTGCAACGTGGATACTAATGAGTAAACTCCTGTGAGTGTTGTGAGAGCTGATCTATGCAAAGTTGCTAAATGTGACTTGGGTATAAAATAAGTACAAGTAAATGTGGACGTTTTGTGAATTAGAGTTGACACAGTATTTTACTCGTTGTTATTCATTCTTTAACTTTTCATAGCTAATGAAAAGGTCTTGCCCCCTGTGCCTGTGATGCTGATGCTGTCCACGGAGGGATTGCTCTGCCCGTTTGCATTGCTCAACCTCAATCCAGGTGTTAAGCAACTTGTGTCGCCTCCAACCGCCCTCGCCTTGGAAGGAGAGAGGCTGCCACCACCAGGTAAGGAAGGCAATGACAGGGCATTGAAGATTTTCTATTTTTCTATTGTTCTCATCCCATTTAATTTGGCAAGGACATCAGAGTTTTAGATTGTGAAATGTGGCATTCACCATGTGTCATTCAAACGAAGATGAATATAATTCTGTCTTCCCATGGTAACTAACACATCCTGAACTTCGTGCAAAGAACTTATGTGGTTGTTAACAGCTGGATATTTAGAGAACCAGTTTTTGTGTGTAAGTTCTCACTCTTTATGGACACAAATGTCTGTTCTTTGAGTTGTGTATTATCCTTAAAATCCACTCCCAGATGCCCTTAATCAAGCTGATTATGAATGGTAGCAGATCAATGTTTTTTGTCGCCACCGGCACAATGCAATTCTTTGAAACCCTTACGTCAAGTTGTTAAAGAGCACAGGAACATTTTTGTGATTTCAACAAAGTCACAATGGTTGCTGGACTTTGGCAAATAATTTGGCAAGATAAGGCAATACAGGGTTTAAACATAGAGAATCTAAAAATCTACATTTTATTTTGGACCACCCTACTAAGTTCAATTTTTGCAATTTTAAACTGGGTTTTTTTTTTTTTTTGGGGGGGCCAGCCTCTGAATACCCATGTACCGGTATATATTACCCTATGTTACATGAATGGCCCTTCAATCATTTTAGTGAACTAGACAAAATGATTTCTTTACTGCCACCATTTGAAAGTTTTGAGGTCAGTGTATTGGAGCTAATGATATATAATATCTTTTGATATTTATTAAATCATTCTATAACTGTTAAAGAAACTTTGAGAAAGACAAAAACAACCTTTTTGAAGTTTTCTAAATATTGAGCTGGCATCTTCTGTGTATTTAACTAGTAGTTATTTATTTATTTATTTTTCACATTCTCTCTAGATACACAAGAAATCTTGCTGTTTTCTTGATGCTCGTCTTACTCAATATCTCATGGTGTTGCACTAAAACACTGTTTTCTCTTTTTTTCCCCTCCACAGGTTTGGCAGTACAACGTTCCAAAGCTGTGGTCTCCGTTTCATCTGCATCCCCAGCGTTCCCAAGCCTCAGCCTTACTTCATTGGCTGCTCCGAGTCCCGCTGCTCCTGCTGCTCCTTTTTCAACAGCCCCCTTTAGCAGTGCCCCGCTATCGTTGGTGTCTTCATCCTCATCAGCATCATCAGGATTCAGTTTCACTCTCCCAAACGCTGGCTCCACCTCAGCCCCCTCGGCTTTTTCACTCGGGACTTCAACACCGTTAAGCTCAGGATCCTCTGGTTTTTCTTTTGCCCCCAAACTTCCATCAGAGACATCCTCTGCACCTTCAGCCTTTTCTTTCAACTCTGTCTCCATCAAACCATCAGCAGGGATCGCTGCAGCTGCTGCTTCAACACCCAATATCATCGCTCCTCCTCAAACCCAAGACACCGCCTCCCTACCTACAGTGAAACTGAATCTAAATGAAAGGTAATCAATTATCTCTGATTTATCGATATTAGATTAGCATTATCATTGATTAACATGTAGGTCCGTTTGTTCTCCCAAGGTTTTCAGCTGTGGAGAGTAAAGCACCAGCGTTCTCCTTCATCTCACAGCCCAAACCTCCAGCTCCCAGTTCAAGTGGTTTGATGGCTCCAGTGATCCCAGCAGCCAAGCCACCGACTGCTTTACGTAAGAAGAAACTCCTTTAACTGCTTCAATCATAGTTTTTGTTCATTTGTGACTTTAATCATCTGATTGTGTTTCAGCTCCAGTGGGCCCAGTTCAAATAAGCACACCTCCCACAGCGCTGCAGAAAGCAGCTTCTACCATGGTCCGACCCCAACCTCCACAGGTTCTGTTTGACTCTAGAGAAGAAAATCTATACACTTATTTACATGTAACCAAAACTATGTTGTTGTTTAACCCACAAAAGGGTTTAAAACTTTGGAACTCTGGTGTGCACACAGACAGACTAAAAATTATAAACATGAAACTACGTAGAGCAATAACTTGAGGCTATTTACAGTAGTTCGTTTAATAGAATCAAAATAGAAAATTAAATGAACTAGAAAAATGCAAGTGAGGATGCATGTGCTTTATAGCAGAGAGAAATAAGGCAAGCAAATGAAGAACTCTAAAAAAAATATTAATGTTTCACTACCTGGTGAAGGATTTTGTTTTTCACTCAGATTTGTCTGAGCTGAAGACGAGCTCATTTGGCATACATTGTTTTCAACTGGTAGCTTTTCAGCTAGAAAATAATAGTAGCTAAAAAAAAAAAAAGAAGATAAACATCCCAAACACTATCAATGAGCTTTATTGTGTCCCTCTGTCGTTGTATTTGCAGACTTCCGTCAGTGTGAAGGCCTTGGAGAAGCAGTTACAGCAGAAAAAAGACTCTGATCCAATTATGGCTGGTATAGCAGAGGAGGTGAGAATGGTCATCCTGCACATTATTATGTAGTCATTCTGGCTTTTAGTGGGTAAACTCGGACAAAGGTGAAATCCTTATAGGCCACAGTCAGTAAACCAGGCTATCCTAAAGAAAGCTTGGCGGTGCATTGCTTTAAAATGAATAAAGTGTCAGAACAGAAATGTAATGTGAGAAATGTTTAAGAGTGAAAGTGGACAGGTATTGCTGTATAAGCCTTTGAGATATGAGAGATGAAAGGAAGTTTTTTTTTGTTTTGTTTTTTACTTTTTATTGCAATAAGAGCCTGTCGTTTGAAATGATTCATGCCTATTACTTTACTTTTAGTGGCAACCTAGGAACATTAATGTGGATTTTTAAAAAAAGTTTTAATTTTTTAATTCTGTTTTTTGATGCAGTTGACATTTCTAGACTTTATGGTGTGTACCTTAACTGTAGGATAAGGAAACGCTCATAATACTATCAATGTGTCACTCATGGTTTGGTCCATGTGAGCTGTAAACTCTTCTTGCAAATCTCTCTATTGCACGAATATGTTGCAATTTGCAGTTTGTTTTGTCACAAAGTACACACTTGTCTGCCCATTAGATAGCACACTTCCAAAAGGAGTTAGAAGACCTAAAGGCACGAAACGCCAACGTCTGGTTTAAGGTCGGCACCAATGAGGAGATGAGAGCGTTGAGGAAAGACTCTGATGATCTTCATGTTTTCACACTGGAGATCAAGGAAACCACGGAGGTGGGTTTTTTTTTTTTTTTTTTTTAACAGCCGCACCAGACAAATCCTTATTATATCTGACCTTTTACTAAAATGTGTAAATATTTAATTTGGGGTTGAAAACTTTTTTATGATGAATTTAAATGTGAGATATTTGTCATAATTCTCGAATCAAGCCGATTAGGTTTGACATAACTTTGAGTGTATCTATTAAGCAATACATTGTATACAATAGGATATTGTATTTAGCTGCATAGCTGAGGCCACAAATATCTAAAGAAGCATTTTATGTTCTAACCCTGTTCTGAATACTTCAACTCACCAGCCTATTAAGGGCCACATTTTGAATAAAGTAAACTTTTAATCTTGCTTTCCTGTGATCTGCAGTCTCTCCATGGGGACATCGGCACATTAAAGAACACCGTACTGGAGAGCTTTGCTTGGGCAGAGGAAGCCAAAATTCAAAGCGAGTTGAGCAACAACAGAACCTACAGACAACTTCTGTTCAAAAAACCTTTGGACCCACGCAATGAGGAACAGCTCAAGGTCAGCAACTGTTGACAATGTTAAGTTTTCATTTATTCAGACAACTGTTCCTTAGGAAATCCACTTTGATCTCCAGACATGTTTAGATTGACAACTGCCAGTCTTCGTCAGAGGCGTCTAATGATCACTTTGATGTTTCATTTGATATTTCTTTGACTTCTGCGTAATAATAATAATTATTATTACATGGTATACAAAAAGAATCTATCTTGCTGGAATTATTACGTGCAAGTTAAGGAAACATCAAAGGAAAGGGCAAAGCGATCTTGAGGAACAGTTGTCTAAATAAATAAAACCCTAAAATAGTATTCAAAAAGAATCTTGCTAGAAGAATCATTTCACATTCTGTGACTCACACCATCTGCTCTCTCTATAGGAGATCCGGCGGCTATACCAGTATGTTAAATTTTCCGTGGAGGATGTAAATGCTGTCTTGGATGATGAGTGGGAAAAACATCTGGAGAAGAAGAAAAAACAGAAGTGGGTTTAAAAATAATAAAAGAATAACAAAAGCTTTAAAGTTGAGCAGTATTGGACTCTCTATGAAACATATTTCTTCCCCCACAGACACATGGTTGTACCTGGGCGTGAGGGTCTCTACAACACACTCTCCAACAATCTGTACATCATCAACCAACAGCAAAACCGAGTGGACCAGCTTGTAAGAGAACTCACTTCTCTGCGCCTGTACAATAAATCTGCTACTGCTGCAGCAAACCAAATCAGTGCCACTACATCAACGACAAGGTAGAAGTGCCTGAAAACTACAGATCGATTGAATTTTGATAATTTCACCATGTTTAATTAGATTGTTTCAGTTTATTTTGGAGAAGTTAATCATGAACCTAAAAGGTGCTGTTTCTCTTTTGAAAGTATGGAAAGTGAGCTGGAGTGTTTAAGGGATGCACTGCTGAAGGCGAGATTGGACGAGACACCTCCTAAAGCCAAATCCCAATCTCCAGGTGAGACTTTTCGTGAGGATTTAATGTAGTATTTTTCAACCTTGGGGTCGTGACCCCATGTGTCTAGGAATGTCTTAATTTTTTTTTGTTATTCTTTTTTTAAATTATTATTATTATTATTAAAACTCCACACACAATCTCAAACAATTGTATTTTATACTTTCACTTTCTCAAATATATATCTATTTCAAATGAAATGCAATATAAAAAAATTTGTTAGCTACTCTGTCTTTGTAACAATATATCAACCATGATCAAAAACTAATTCTAGAGAAAAAATGTCTGTGGTCGCCAGAAATTGGTGATATAAAATTGGGGTCATGAGCTGAAAATGGTTGGGAACCACTGATGTAATATTTTTATTTTCTTTGGTCTTCATTTGTTTATTTACTTTTCCCCTCTCCTAGAAATCAAGATTTTACCAGGTAAACAATCTCAGCTGCGCAACTTTCTCTCAAAGCGGCAGATGCCTCCTAAGCGATCAACTGCTCCAGGTATCAAAAGATACTGATATGACAGTTTTAGGGAAAACTGCAAAGAAATGTCACCAAAAGAAAAAGGAATAATTTCATCACTCATTGAAGTGTCTTCTCCTCCCTCAGCCAACCTGTCCCGCTCAGCGTTCCTCTCGCCCAAATACTACGAGGACCGAGACGAAGGAAGCTCTCCATCCTTCCTGCCCGATTCCCTCGAGCCTCACCCGGATCACTTGGAGCTGGAAGAAGAGGAACTCCTGCCTCTCCCACCTCTCATCAGTGCCATGCCTCCAGCACTGTCTACCCCTCGTCACCCCACAGTGGTGAGGACCCCATCCATCCAACCTGGTTTTGGAGCCATCCAGTCCACACCATTAGCCAAGATTAATTCACTTCACGGGCTCGGAATCAGCCCCATCGCAAGCCCAGGTAAATGGATTATATAAAGTAGAGAGTTCAAAGGCATACAATAAAATTCATTTTCATCAGCACTAGAATTTGCTTTTTTTTTCAGTCCCATCTAATAAAATCAACCTCAGTGGAGCCGAAAGCACCGCTCTTGCCACAAGGACGGTGAAGCATGGAGCTCCGCCCACTGAGAGGACACTACATTCCACTATTTCAGCCCAGCAAGCAGCCGCCACTGCAGCTCTACGCAGACAGATGGCCGATCAGAAACCAGGTACAAAATCCCTGGAAATTGAATGGGGTTGCCTGAAATTGGGGTGTGCCAAAATATTGATACAATGATATGTCGCGATATCTCGTCTTGTGGTACATTACACTGGCGTTGAATATCAATTTTTTACATTTTTTTTTTACTTTTGTTTTTTATATCCTTTTTACACAAGTTAAGTACGAACCACAAATTAAATGTTTTCGGTTTTAAAGTTCACAAAGAACAAATTGATATTGGTATTAGCACTGAAATGAACTGCAATCTGCAGTTCAGGTTAAAGTTGAACTTTACACATGGTGCTAAGTATAAGTTAAAATATGTGCCCAGGTTTTCATAAACCACCCAGTTGTTTATATTGTAATGCACTGACTGAAATGTTTATTTTTCATATGCAGTGAAATTTTCCATCTTTCATAAAACAAGTTAATTCTGCTTGTTAAGCAGCACTGATATGTGTCCATGTTTACAGAGAAGTTGATACTATCACTGAACTTAGTATTTTCTGCACTCAGTTTGTGCAAATTTACATTTAATCATTAAAAACAAACATCATGAACAATATTTTGGTGAAGCATTGTTTTGTATCAGTCTTCTCATAAAGACTTAAACAATAAACAAGGACACTGGACTAGTTGTGGTCAGCGTGTGTTAAGAAGAGCCACTGTGCAGTATATACTTTGTTTTATTTGGCTGTCATTCATGTGAAATTGATTGACAATGTTTTGTAATTCCTGTGAAATGAATTCAGTGCAGTCAATACCTTCCGAATTTCTTCAGTGACAGTTATCGTAATGTATCGTGGATGAAATTTCCTGTGATATATCGATTATCGCTGTATCGTGATAATATTGTTATTGTGGGCAAAAGTATTGATATATATAGTATTGCAAGGTACCTGGTGATACCCAGCCCTAATGTCTAGTAAAAAAAAATATTGATTATGTTTTTTTATATATTTATTAATTTTTATTATTTTGCACAATATATAATTGAAGGACTTGCATTTGTCATCACGTACATAACAAAATAACATTGACAAGTTAAGCCCTTAAAGAATAATATTATAAAAATAGAAAAACAAGTAAAAATAGTACAACACCAGTACAATATATACAAAATAATAATGACAATAATATCACAGAAATAGATAAGGATGCACGAAGGGGCAGAAAGCTCAAAGAGCTCAAATAATAATCATGAAATAAAAAAAAATCACATATAAATCGAGTTCAAATGAAAAGCAGTATGAAAATATCTCCGCTGGTGCATATTGTCACTTTGTGTTCATAACACAGTATAACAAATATGATCTAAAAACTAAATTTAGAGAAAGAAAGTCTCTGGGGTTGTCAAAAATATGTGATATCAAAATGGGGTCACGACAAGAAAAAGGTTGGGAACCACAGCTACAGAAGTAGACAGATGTTATTTTTATTATGTTTTTAGAATAATCTAAATAGCTGTAAGTGCGTAGAAGAAAAAATATAAAATATAATGGTTGTATCATTTGTGCTGCATGCCTTGTCAAATATTAAAGTAAAATAAATTCTACTTTAAAGTATTAAAACATTTTGTTTTTATCTCAGCCTTCAGCAGCCCTTTCACTGCTCCTGTAGCCAGCCAACCAGGGGCCGTATTTGGACAGGTATTATCCACTGAGTGATTGGTGCAACATACACGGAGTAAATCCTAAACCTTTCCCACGATTTGCATTATTTTTTTGCAACTTAATTTTTTTTCTCCAGCAGCAGTTGGCATCCAATGGAAGTGTGTCGAGCTCTACTGCTGCAGCAGGATTCACCAGCATGGCAAGCTCCACAGGAGGGTTTGGGCATTCTACAGGTGGGCCAATGCTATCTTTGTATTTTATTTGAAAAACTATGAATTGTATAGATTGTAGCTACTCTAAAATTGGTTAACCTTTTTGTATTTGTACCTTTTTAGCTGAATTCCTACATATATTTATCACTCTGCGTTTTGTAGCTCACCAGGGGGAGACATTGACTCACAAAGCACATATTGTTAGACTGAGACTTATACAGGTGAAAGTCAGGCTAAAACTTTAGTGGCATGCTTATTTAAAAGATCATTTTACTTTAAAAATTAAATTTTAGTGTCCTAATGTTTTTTGTTGTCTTTCTTCCCCTGCTTCTGTTTATGTTTTGCAGCAGTCATCAATCCTTCTTTGACAGAATCCACTTTTAAGATCGTTCCACAGGTAGTGAATGTTCAGGATTTTATTGACAAAGGGACAGGAAGTGCTTCTTCCAACATCAGGTACCAACTTTATTTATTTATGTGTATCTATTCCCTTTTTTCTTCTGTCCTACCAACATTTAAATATCATTGGAATTGGAAAAGCCAAATGAAGCCTGTCGCCATAAAACATCTCTTCAAATGTTTCCTGCCTAACAATTAATAGATTAATCTTAATCAATATAAGGCACATGTGTGCCTTGATCTGCAGGAGAAAGTAAAAATGACAGAGAAAACATGAATCATTGTGTAAATGAAATGATGTTTGCTGGGTCTCACAGTTTTCCCAGTGCTTATACCGCATGATTGCAGTCATTTTTAATGTTAAACAGTTGAAAATATCCTTTAATTTTCTTGAACGTTTGACATATTTCTCTTAATTAAATAGAAATTGGTCACAAAATCAAGGAAATTTAACATTTTCTTACATATTTTGTATTTCATGTATACGTAGAAGTACAAACTAGGGCACAATAATGTTGAAATGACTTCCTCGCATAAAATCTGTGGACTACCACTTGAGATGAAATTGCTCCATATTTGGCCCCTGAACTAAAATGAATTTGACACTCCTGATGTAAGGTAAATGTCAGAACGTGAAAGGACAACAAAATATTTCATTTTTCATTCTATAACGAAAACTGGACTAGAGAGTTTAATTTTTATCACATTTATTTGAAAACCTGAATTCGCTAATTATAAACACCTGATGCCATAATCAATCAACCTCATGTTTTGTCTGATCAATATCTCATCAAACAATTCCTTTGTTCCAGCTCCACAGTGCCAGATCCAGTGTCTCAGGTCTTTACTACCATTTCCTCCAACCACGCCAAACGAGTGAGTGTCATACATTCGTTTAGTAAACCTCAAATCTTTTAAAACAATATAGAAGTGAAAGCAACTCAAAATTTTTAATACTGCAGGAAACACACACACACACACACACACACACACACACACACACACACACAGGGTGACCGCAGATCCTTAAAAAGTCTAAGTCATTTTTTTACAAAATAGAAGGCCTTAAGTATTAAATTGTCTTAAATTAAGATCAGAAATGTGCTTTAGTCACGTCACCGCGAGAATTTCTGGTGAGCACGGACTGTACGTTCTTCTCATCCCATTCCATCTCACCCCGTCATTTAGATCACGTGACGCAATAAGGCTACGTTCACACTGCAAGCCTTAATATTGAATTCCAAATTTTTACTCAGATCTGTTTGTTCGTTCACATTTAAAAATAGACCTGTGTCACACTCCAGTGGGAAGTATTTTCAGCTCCAAACTGACCCGCATGAGCATTGTTGCGTATGTCTCAGAGTTTTTGTAGTGGAACCAGAGAATGAATGAGCAGGTGCAGAGGAGGACAAGGAGAAAGAAAAAGAGAGACAGATATTTTGTTTTGGATTTTTGTGGTGATGATTTGCGTTTAAACACAGACCATTTATGATATGAACCTCAAGCTTTGACCTGAAACCGACAGAGCAAAACCTAAACCGACAGGTCCGACAGACATTAGGTATTAATAGTGCTCACAGCTGCAGCTATTAATAATGACGTCAACGTATCAAATGTGCATTAAATCCTCCTTGACCGTTCACACTGAAGATTCAATCTGTATCTGATTCAGGACCACATATGAATGTGGTCTAAATCTGAATTGAAAAAATCAGATATGGGTTGGATTTGAGTGTTCACACTGCTTTTAAAAAATCAAATCAGGTCACTTGACCCCCAAAAAATTTGATTTCGGCTACATTTGCCTGAAGTGTGAACGCAGCCTTAGTCTGCTGCCTCCTTGCTAGACAACTTGGCCTTTTTGGTTGCACCAAATGAAAAAATGCCGATTTAATGACAAGTGGCTTGAAAACCCAGTTTAGTTATTTACATTTTCTTTATAGGCCTAATTTTAGATCAAAGCTCCACATATGGCATTAGACGGTGAAGGATCTGATGAAAGCACTTTGGCGTGAGAATTGTTACATTAAATATAATTTAGGACATTGTTGATGTTATTGTTCTCTTTCCACATTAATAAACACATGTTCTTGAACAACTAATTATTTTAAATTTTTCTTATTGTGCATGATTAACTGACATCAATGCCTTTTAGTGTACGATAATATATTTTTTCCTTTGATCTGTATTTCTATTGTAAGTTTGGTCTTAAATTTTCTTTAGGTGGTATTGAAAAGGTCTTAAAAAGTGTTAAATACAACTTATTCCTACCTGTAGTCACCCTGACACACATACACACACACACACACACAGTCTTCTGCTTCTTGTAAATGTAAAAACACTGCGTGGGAAAATCCATTGACAGCGCCCAGATTTGCTCCTAAGACGGGTCATTAACTACATGGGTGAGAAATGCTCCTGGATCCTCCCATGGTAATGTTACAAATTGCAGCTGGGTGAAAGAGGAACTCCTCTCACAAACTATGCTCTTCCTCAGCCTTCTTTTCACTTTGAAACATACTGAAATCCTGCTCTGAGTGGGTTTTATAAGCATCTACATCCCAGTACATGGGAACTATAATCTGTACCAGCCAGTGCGCACCTAAAAGTAGATGATAGTGTTTAGCTGTATACTCTTAATAGATTTGGTCCTACTGTTTCAGATGAACAGTTAGGTTTCAGTTTCTGTTGGTGATTTTCTCTGCAGAATCCACCACAGGTTGTCCAGAAGGTACCCAGTGAAAGTTCGTCAGGTTTAGTCTTTGGTAAGCAAATGACAATCTTTTCAAAATGTGAAAACATGATCAAATGTTTAGTTTGTCCAGTTTATTGACTTTATACATGTCTTTCAGGTGCGCCTAAAACCGATCTCTCTGTGGTTCCCACAAGCTCAGTGGAGCAAAGCAGTAGCAAAGGTTTCTCTACAGGGTGAGTTCACTCTTAGGAATAAGCAAATAATTCATTTTGAGTGTCAAACATGATCTAAATAGGAGTTAATCTCTGATTATGTGCTAAGCCCTGATTAAGTTATCATAGTGGCTGCCTTAAAAAAATCATTTTGCTGATTATTTGATTACTGGACTGGGGCTTCCATGATTTCTCATCATTCTTGAATGCTGCTTATTTATTTTTTAAATTATTCATGTATTATTATTGGTTTTAGTTTTTTTCTTTTTTAACCTTCCCTTTATTTGTCTCTTTGGTGACATGACATGTAGTGGAATCTTTTTGTATGTTTTAATTATTTTTCTACTTTGCATGATAAATATGTAATAAATAAATGTAAAGCTTACTTAAAAAGGCAAAAAATTGATTGGTAGTTTTCAGTTATCGTTCTTGTTTTTTTGGTATGTACTTAAAAATGTGCTTTATTTAAGCAAAAGTATATTTTATTTGACTGATTGTTGGAATAATCAATACTTGATGACCAAAATAATAAATAGTTGCAGCTGTGTAAACATGTTCTCTGCTTGTTCCAACAAATATTTATATATTAGATACAAATAACTGCAAAAATCACTTAAATTTCAATATATTTTCAGTTAAAATAGGTCCCCCTGGTGGCCAATCCCAAATAATACAACATATATGACAGGCCACCATTCAAAGCCATTTGATGCAATGCTTATCAGTGAATTTTAACCAGTGCAAGTATAGTGATGTATTATCGGACTGATACCAGTATCGTATCGGTGTATCCCTAGTTTTTTTTGTTTTTTTGTTTTTTTCAATTAAAACATGATTTTGATAATGTGATGACTGTTGGTGCTATGTAACTAAAGTTTAGGTTTGTCCTATTACTGATGATGATATGAATAATATAGTTTGATGTTGCTTTTGCAGGTCCGCTGGTTTCAGTTTTACTCCAATGACACAAGGAGCACAAGGTACTAATACTGTGGTAATAAAGGTTCTGGGTATTAACTAGGGGGGTTGAAAAAAAAAATAGATTCGGTGATATATCGCAATTTTACGTTACGCAATTTTCAGATCGATTCAAAATGCATCCATATTTTTTATTTTTTTACTTTATTTAACCAGGAAAGTTTTGTCCACTACCGGAGACATTGTAATTGCACAAAGAATTGCTGAAACCTGGGCATGTTGACATGCTTGTGTTTTTTCAATAAAATCTAAAAAGAAAGTACTAACTTTCTGCATTTATTTGTTGTTCTAGGCATATACCTCAGTTAAGTTGCACTAAAGTTGGTTTAAAAGCCACAGGCAGATTGTATGTTTTTTTTTTTTTTTTTTCAATTTTTAGTTGTTGGCACATTGCATGTTAAAGCCAATGTTTTGAGTGTACAATATGCTAATAAAATATATTTCATACATAATGTTCTCATGAAGGTGTACAAATTTACAGATTAGTTGTTTAAGTCATATATATATATATATAATTTTTTTTTTTATCATAATATTGGGATATATCGTATCGTATCGTATTGTGACCTATGTATCGGGATACAAATCGTATCACCAGATGCCAGGCAATACACACCCCTAGTGTTAACAATATTGTTGAATCGTTGAGTTTTTAGAATTGGCTCGTTTTGTTTAATGTCATCAGGGAACATTAAAAGCTTTATACTGTTGGGCGTTATGAAATGTCATTCACCGACTAATGCCTCTTGCTTAGACATTAAGAGTTTTAAAAGTTTTTTTTTCCCATTTTTTTGTCGCAGCTTTCAGCAACCCTTTAACAGAGCAGCCAGGAAGCATATTTGGACAGGTATGGCCTTTATAATCATAAACATAATGCCCAATGTTGAGTAGTTTGTCTGTATGCCAAATATTTATAATTTTAATGTAAATAATATTTCCAACAGAAGCCACAATCAGTTCCCAGCTCAACCAGTCCAGCTGGCTCATCTGCTGGCGGAGAATTTCTGGGTGGTTTTGGAAACAAGTCGATTGAAGACACGACCAACAAGAACCTGTTCAGCACCACGGGAGGGTTCAGCCAGTCCACTCAACCAGGTGGTCTATACGGTTTAGCTGCCAGTGTCATTACTGCAAATTTGGAACTGGCACTAGTATTTGTCTTTAGAAAATGAGGTCATTTTATTTTAGTCGTAGTAATTTCTTTCAGTTTCATTCAAATTGTAGTCGAAGAAATTCAAAACTATTTTAGTCTACTTGCAATATACTATTTTACTGTTATTGCAATTCAAGTTGTCTTAGGAAGATTACTTTTTATGATCTCATTTAACATCACATCCTCAAAATTAGCCACTGATTGGATGAATTTAGTTCAGAGCCGTTTGTTTTAGGAATTTTTTAATGTAACTTTTATTAATGAGTATAATGCACTTTATTTGTTTTGTCCTACCTGCCTTTGTCTAATTTAGTCAGGTGAGAGCTTAAGTATGGTCTGCTTAAACTACAATGAAAATGTATAGTACCGGTAGAAGAAATGTACTGACGGTTGGCTCTGAATGTTAAAACCACTTGTTGCCACTTGTTTCTTCAAACATGCTTATTAAGAATAATGCAATATTGCAGTGGTTCTCAACTGACTTGCCTTTTTTTCAATAATACAAAATACTCAAAAATAAGGCAGTTAGTATACAGTAGTTATCATAATGTCATTGTGCATTAGTCCAACTTCATTATGTGTTGATGATAAAACACATCGTTTAATATTTTTCTCTTTAAAAGAATATTTCATAATATATTTTTAATGTGTATACAAAAACCCCTACAAATATGAATTAATGGAGAATCCCTTTTTCTATGCAGTAATGAGAAATTGAAAAAGTCATTATTGCTCCCTATTGTTGGAGGTAAAAAAAAAAAATAACACTGAAATCTCTTTAAAAATTCCCTGTCCACTTTTGGGTCCCGACCCACCAGTTGAGAACCTCTGCAATAGATCATTTACTGTTAACCGTGTTGATTTACGTGCCACAAAATTTACCTTAGTTGACACATTTCCCTTAAAATATGTATTTATTTGTGCATGTCGCTTCTCTGTTATTTCGACCAAATTCTTGTTTTTTGGGACAAATGTTTTTTGACAAACCTCACATCACTAAACCTTCCTCTTCTGTTGTTGCCACAGCTTCACCCACTTTGACTTTAAATGAAGCAAGTGAGGAAGAAAAAGAAAACTCCAACGCAGACGTACAGCCTCCGAAACCAACAAGCGGTGAAACCCTGGGTGTTTTTTCAGGACTGCGTGTCGGCCAAGGAGAAGAAGTTAAAGATACTTCCTCAACACCTGCTGCTGCTTTTGCGTTTGGGGAGGCTGCAGCAGGCTTAGGAAAAGAAACTGTTCCATTTAACTTTAGTCCCAGTCTCCTAAAGCCTGTGGAGGAATCTGCTGAAGGAGATTCTTCAAAGGTTGCATCATCAGGCAGTTTGTTCAAGCCTCCTGAAATGAGCACCAAACCCGCCTTCTCAGTTCCTCACTCTTCTGCCACTGTTTCTGCTCTACCCACGTCTTTGAGCAGTCTTCTCTCAGCCCCACCATATCACCCAGAGGAACCAAAATCTCCGCCTCAGTCTTCAGATCCCACACCGCCTCCTGAAAAAGAACCTCCTCAGGAGAGTCCCAGCTTCCCTGTAGAAGCAGAACCTGTAGTTGATGCATCAACCACAGCAGTTACTGCTGCTGCTACAGAACCAACACCTGCACCACCTTTAGCTACACCCGCCCCCGTGCTTGGTCCTCCACCCAGCTACACTGCATCAACTGAAGCAACACTTGCAGTACCAGATTCAGTCATTCCTACCTCCACCCCTACGGCTCCACAGCCCAGTGAAACCACAGCTACCACAGCACCTGTATCTCAGGAGGCTCCAGCAGTGTTTCAGGCGCCCGTTTCTGACAAACCAGGCTCCATTTTCACCCAGTCTGCTCCAGTAACAACAGACAGCAGTTCTTTGGAAGTCACACCCGTCATCAGCACAGCTGCCCTATCAGGCCCAACATCCACCACCGTCACTGTTACCAGTGCACCAGCTGCTGCTGCTGGTGACGCTGTGTTTGGACAACCTGCAGGAGCTCCAGCTTCTTCAGCCCCAGCAGCCACGGGCTTCGGAGCAGCTGCATTTGGCGCACCAACTGGGACTGGGTTTGGTAAATCAGTTTTTGGCCAGGTCAGTGGCTTTGGACAACCGGCAACAGCCAACAGTAGTACCACGTCCAGTGGGTTTACCTTTGGTCAGTCAGCCTTTGGAGAAAGTCCCAGTGGTACAACCGCTGGAGGAGCAGGAGGAGGAGGAGGTCTTTTTGGGGCTTCTACTGCCAGCAATGCAAGTTCTTTTTCTTTTGGGACGGGCAGCGCCAACACGGCCAGCTGCACCGGCACAGGATCATTCGGTCAAACAATGTCTGCGTTTGGTCAGAGCTCTGGGTTTGGACAAGGGTCTGTGTTTGGCAGTAACACCACCACATCCCCGTCTACAGGATTCGGCTTTGGACAATCTGCAGGTAATGAACAGCGTGGTCAATAGTTTTTGTTTACAATCACTAACATAGATTCCTTTTCATCTCTCTTTTGACCATAACTCCCTTTATGGATAGACATCTTTAGTTCAGACTCTGGGTTCATATAAACCATACAAACAAACACAAATAGTAGGTGTGTATGGATCCACTCAACCAAAGAATCGATTAGAATCCTGATTTAAAAAGGGGAAAAAAAACCTCAAATCAAAGATGCACTCAACTCAGAATCAAAATCAGAATCAACTTTATTGACCAAGTAATGTATGTTATACACATGAGGAATTTGACTTGGTGAACTGTGCTCTCTCTAATAGTGGAAACATTAAATAATAACAATCAACTAGAAAAAATACTTATAAATATAAATATAAACAGTAGTTAGACTAGGATGTGCAAAACTAAATAAAATAACAAGATGATAATAATAATAATAATAATAATAATAGTAGTATAAAAAGAAAAATAATAATAAAATATAATAATAATGAGGTAATAGTGCAGTAGTGCATTGATGAGTAGTGTAGGAGAACATTTAAATTAAATAGTATGTACATGAACATTCTCAGTGACAGGTTGATCCAGGGTTGTTATGTTTAGTTCCAGGGTTATTTCACAGAACCAGGTCTGACACTCTTTGACTGTTTAGTGTTGATCAGAGTGACAGCCTGGGGGAAGAAACTGTTTTTATGGCGAATTGTTTTGGCGTACAGTGATCTGTAGCGTCTGCGAGAGGGGAGGAGTTTAAACAGGTTGTGTGCAGGGTGTGAGGGGTCTGCAGTGATGTTTCCTGCCCGTTTCCTGACCCTGGACAGGTATAAGTCTTGGATGGAGGGCAGATCGACACCGATGATCTTTTCTGCAACTCCTTTCAATTTGAATGCATAGAGATAATATGTTGGAGAAAAAACAGATTAGTCAAAATACAGATTCTTATTTTGTTATTTAAATTGTCAAGAATTTTTTTAACTGATATATTTTCTTCTTATAACTGTCTTATAAACCATTTGAACTGGTTGAACTCATAAACCAAAATAAACTGCACATTTATTTACTTATGACCATGCAAAGTTAAACAATTATATATATATATATATATATATATATATATATATATAAGATCGCTCTGTGCCGACTGTTCGATCATGTTATACCATGGGTTCGGACTTTGCTTGGTAAGACAGGTAAATTGCGATTGGCGCGAGAAAGACGCACAATGTATGCTGACGCGCCTTGGATTTACATGCATTCTACATCATGCACGGACGTCAATAGTTTTGAGTTTAAAAGAGTTTGGGCTTAAAGAGACATCGGCTTCATTCGGGTCCGATGGGTTCAGGCCGTGTTCTCTCAGGCTCAGGCCGAGTTGGGCCTTTTTTGTTTGGCCCGATTAAAGGTTTTCTCCCGCCACCGGATACTGGAACGTCTGATATGTATATATATATATCTCAATTCAGTATCTTTTTAGATTTTTTATGCCTTTCCTTTGTCAACCTATGAAGCAAGTTTATAAATCCAAACCAGCATTGTCCTTAGATTAATGCAGATTGATAATTAGTTCCCACAGCTTTAAGCCTCACATAAAAATTAATTTGCTGCAGGAGCAGCTGCTCTATAAAATCTATGTTAACGGAATTGCCGACGGAATCACAGAATCAACCAATGAAAATGGAAATGGACAGAATCGGGATACAGCACCGTCACCATGAGGACGTTTTTTTATTGCGAAATGTTTCCGGGGACCTCTCTTTAGAGGCACCCGCCCCCCTCCCGTCCTAGACGCTTCAAACACCGCCTAAACCACCCAAAACACCGTCTAAACACCCAAAAAACTACACAAATCATCACTCACTCCTAAATCAGAGCTGACCATTGCCCATTTAACTTTAAAGTGTCTGTGTATGCAGTGGTGCTCCATGAAAACATGATCAGCTTTAATCAGCTTCACCTGCACAGACTGTTTAAACATCTCATTAGAGCTACAGAAGATCTGTGGGAAAAGTTACATGTTGTTGTGGATGAGACCGTAGATGCCAGGATTGTAGAGTCTGAAACATCGTAGATTAATGATAACTTCTGATGTTGTAAAATAGTCTGTCCCCTAGTGGTGAAATAACTGATTCATCCATGCGTCCATTTATTTTTATGTGATCATTACGGTCTGGAATGATGTCATCAGGATAAGTTAAATTAGGTTAATTTAAATTAAGTTGGTCAAAACTTAATAAATAAACCTGCTCAGATTCAGTAAACCATTGAGGGAAAATTTGGTGACATTAATGCTGCACTCATACATCTTTATATGACATACATAATTAAAAAGGAGCAGTCAGAATAATTCATGTCAGTACAACTTATATCTACCTTCTAATTGTATTTTACTCATTATTTTAAATTACATTTTTACTTTTGAGATACATTTTTGTTTAATTATAGTTTTGTTTTTAATTAGAATTTATTTTGTTTCCTCACAGGAGTTAAAAAAAGGGATGTCCCGATACAACTTTTTCATTTCTGATATGATACCGATATTGCAGCCTTGCTTTTTCGACCGATACCGATATTGAGCCGATATCAGCATGAATCATACATACTATTTTTAATTTTGAATATTTTTTCTCCCTCTTTTTTCTTTAATAAAAAAAATATTTGATTACTTTGTAGTGTGGAATGTTAGAAAAGGCTTAATCAAGTGATGTTACTCAGAGAACAATAGGTATGGTTACATCATTTTTAACCTTCAACTTAAGATCTACAGTATTTTACAGTTGAATAAATGAATAAAAAATTAATTGAAAAAAAAAAAAAAAAATCCGGAAATTTGAATCCAATATTCGTTTTCAGGCTAATATCGGACCGATATCGGATCGGGACACCCCTAGTTAAAAACAAATATTTTCTGAAAAGATAAATCAATATTTAAAAAAATATATATATATTTTTTTTTTTAAATATTAATGTGGAGAACACGAAATTTGGGAAAAAATGAAAACGGAATTTGAAAGAAACTAAACAGATTTTATAGGGCCCTACTGACTGAATGTGGTGTCATCTAACAAGTGAGATGTTAAATGGTTCTGTCTGCTCTCTCCTTGTGTCGGAGGGAGTCCCTTCATTCCCTCAGATTCTTTAAATTCCTGGCGCCGAATGGGAATGAGTGTGACTGTGGACAGCTGATGTCAGTGCTCGGTCTCACAGTCACACACAGCTCCTCCTTCCTGTCTGCAAATTTCACGGGCAGTCAAACATTTTTAGTGTCAGATTCTTTTATTTAATGGCATCTCGGGAAGCCTTGGAAGCTTTACAGTGCTGGATATTAAATGTGTTGGATACCGTCAGGTGCTGTGGTATGAACATGCACGTTTGTACTTTCACAGCTTTTGGCAGCTCATTCAACTCATTCGGCCAACAAAGGACCGTATTTGGACAGGTAACAATCACCTTTTAAGATTTTAATAAAGCAACAAGCCCATATGCATTTTGGTGTTTGTTTTTGTTATTGGCTAACTTGTTGTTACCCCTTCAGCAACAGATGCCGTCTGGTGGAGGTCTGTTTGGTTCCGGTTCCACCAGTGCACCAGGCTCCTCCCCTGGTGGAGGGTTCTTCAGTGGTCTGGGGGGGAAACCAAGCGAAGACGCTGCCAACAAGAACCCTTTCGGGGCCACTGCCTCCACTGGAGGTTTTGGTCAGCCTGCCCAACTAGGTGCTGTTAAACATACATAATGCATTAGTGACAACTGTGTAGGAAAGCAGCGAGTACTCATACAATTGTATTTATTTCCTAAAGGTTCAAATAGTCTGTTTGGTACAAGCGGCGCCAAAGGTTTCAGTTTTACACAGCCTGCATTTTCTGAACAGAAGTCCAGTGGGACCTTCAGCACTGGTGGAGGCAGTGTGGCCTCCCAGGGCTTTGGATCCTTCTCTACACCAGCTAAATCAGGTAATTCAGCCTGTACTGTAAAGTTTTTTTTTAGTTGTTTAACTTTTAGCTAGGGCTGGGCTATAAGGACCAAAAGATGAGGAAAAAAGAGAAAAAACTCCTACCAGGAATTCATTTATTGGTTAAATTTGCTGATTTATCAACATTTATTGACAAACGGCTGCACAGTATGTTCCACTTTTGTCGTCAATCAAACCTGCATTACAAAAAAACTAGGTGAACTAGAAAGCTAGGATTTTTCTGCTTTATTAAGTACCACACACTTGATATTTCAGTGGCTAACATTTTTCCTGAAAACAATAAGCTGAAAAGTATTGGCCCCGGACATGTTTTTTCCCAAATGTGAGCTCATTCAAAGCTGAAAGAAAGTTATTTAAACGATCTTTGAATTTAAATATAGTTTATGTGTGTTAATTCTACATTAGATGCGTGATTTCCACAAATAAATAAATATCTATTACAAGCTTCAGTCTTTAGTACAAAAATGCGATTAATTGGCACATTTTTTTAAATCGATTGACAGCCCTAAAAATATTGGCGATTTTGTGATTTTTCTATATTGCCAAAATAGAAAACTCGATTTATCTTGAATCACGATATATTGCCCAGCTCTACTTTTAACAACATTTATTTTCTCGATTTTGCAATCTACAAAACTCTGAGTTTTCATATCCATGTCATCACACTAACACTGGGACATCAGACTGTGCCTTTGTGCACACTAACGCTCCATCCCTGGTCCATGTGGGGGGAGTGTAATCCTGTTATATTAGCTCAGTCAATTATTAAGTGGGGCATGCTGCTGCCAGGCTGTAATTTCAGCACCACCTTTCTCCCACTGCCACTGGAAGTCATTGAATTGTTGTGAAGTATTCAACAGTTGGAAGTTGCATCAGTGCCCCATTTTAAAATCATAATCATGTGCTGTGCACGCTCTGTTGTATGTTTATGAGCTTCATTAGCTGTTATTACAACAGCAGTCCTCACTCTCTGTTTACCTGCTGTCCTCAGGTGGTTTCGGCAGCGCCCCAGTCTTTGGAAGTCCTCCGTCTTTTGGAGGCTCTCCTGGATTTGGCAGCACTGCATCGTTTGGCTCAGCTCCGGCTTTTAACAGCGCTATAGCTCCATCGGCTGGTAAAGTGTTTGGAGAGGGAACGGCGGCCTCCAGTATGGGAGGATTTGGGTAAGGACAAATACTTTTTCCAGTTGTTTCAGAAAAAATGGAAATTTGAGCATTAAATAGGTGGTTCATCCATCTATTTGTATTCAGAGGGTGTGAGAGATGCTCTAAATAGGACTTGCACACATTGAGATAAATTATCACTGAAACATTTAGGACCCTCATTAGCACAGCAAGCATGTTTTTAAGATCAGCTGACCAATCCACAGACTCTCTTATAAAAAAAAAAAACTAATTTATTTACAGAAAACATAATCAACATTCACATTTTTTTATATACTAAATGCTACATTTTTACACACACATGTTCCACTTATTACTGTGTAGTTAAATATGGATATGGATCAAAACTCATATCTCAGTATTTGTTTTGTTAAAATGACGATATATGATATAAATCTTGATATTTTCAATTCACTAAAGTCTGACCAGAAAGACAGTTCTGGGTTAAATGCTGATGCAAAATGCCACACAGGCACATTTATTAACAAACAGCTGCACAATACGTTCCGCTTTTAGCTTCTTCTCTAAAGGACAGCACGTGTGAGTGAGTTCTTGTTCAGGGGTATGGGTTATCGCAAAGGCTGCAATTTTTATTTTATTTTTTCTTGTCCTGTCCTGTTAAGTTCAGAGATTGTTTAAGAAGTGCAGTCCACATGTTTACATGTTTCATGAAACTTGAAGTTGGTTAGATATGTTGAAGAGGTAAAACCACAGATTTGTTTGCTTTATTGTTGTAATCTGTGCTTTAAAATGTATATTTTACATTTATTTAAAGTTTAAATAAATCTGAAATTGTTTATTATGAAACAGATTGATTTATTGCTTGTGTTCATTGAAAAATACATGACAAGAGGCCCTTGAAAAAATAATCGCATATTAAATCGCAATCACAATGTTGAGGAAAAATCATTCAGCCCTAGTTAGGAAGCATTCAGCAATTCATCAAACTGAGCAGCGACTCGTAAAATGAGTATTTTTTATTAGAAAAAAAGCTATAAAATAAAGATGTATATTTATATAGGCGTTATTTTAATTTTCTATATCGCCAAAATAGAAAACTCGATATATCTTGAATCTCAATATATTGCCCAGGCCTACTAATATGTAGATATTAGTGTTGTATTCAAGCAGCTTTTTCTATCTTTTTTTTTAATTTATTTTATTTTTTTATGACTGGTTTTGCATGAGTTTTCATATAACTGAGCAATTAAGGTAGACCTAAACTATAGATGTCTGGGCAGGACTGGATTATTGTCTTATCTCAATCCGGGCGTTGTGCTGCTTGCAGATTAAAATGACCCTCTCCCCGCCCCCTCATGCTTTTGCCCCTACTCTCTTCTTGTTGTTGTTCTTAGGATTCTACTTGTGTGGGTCCTGTAGCAGAGATTACTGCTTAAATCCCTGTCTTTTAATCCTGACTCATGCAAAAACACTAATTTTAGCATCACATTTTGACTGCTTCTCCCTTTTCTTTACATAGTTAAGGAACATTGTTAACTAAAATGGAAACCATCCAGTTAAAGGTTGATTTTTTTTTTTTCACTTGGTGTGTGTGGATTTCACAGTCCAAACATTCATGTTATGACTGTGTTGGCCAGGTCAAACTCATTTTAGTTGAAGTGCCAAATATGCACCAGTTTATTTTAAATGTGCTGCTGATTTTAGGCGATAAAATTAGTAATTGAATCATTATTGTGTTTTAGTTTGTAATTCCACGTATAAATAAATTACAAAATATGTGAGGCACTGATGATATCAAAGCAATAGGTGACAGATGTCAGTCCCTGCAGGATCTTCACCTTTTTAATTTATATTTTTATTTTTATGGCCCAATTTTCTGTGATTTAAGGAGATATGCTGGAATAATTAAAGGAAAAATTGCAGGATTTTGCAAGAATTTAAAATTGTTTTTAATAATTTGAGATTGAAAATGAGTCCCATCACATGATATAAGCATGGGGGAATTGTGAGCCTTGTTGATATTTTTGAGTTTGATTGAATTTGTGTTTTATTTTGCAGATATTTAGCTGAGATATTTACAACTGAATTATTTATTAATTTACACAATGATTCATGGTTTTGTCAACTTTTTTGCTTTCTGCTGTGGGCCGAATCGAATGCTCAAAGGGCTTAATTTGGCCCCCCGGCCTTGAGTTTGACACATGTGGTGTAGGGTGTAAACCACTGTTTTCATTGAGTCACATGATAAGTGTTTTTCCACATCCCAGTAACCCTGAGCAGGTTTACCCAGTAAAGAGGATGGATGGTCGTGATGGATGGCGTTTCTTTGGTTTGCCCACATGTCACACGCTCTGTTTACAGATTTGCCTCTCCTCCCAGTGCCCCATCCTTCGGTGCGCTGGCCAATCAGAGCGCTCCGTCATTTGGAACGCTGGCACAGCAGGGCCCTGGCTTTGGGAGTCAGCCCAGCAGCTTCCAAGGCTTTGGACAGCAGCCACAGGCAGGAGGTGAGAGCACAGCTTCAGCTGGATGTGGCTTTTCCTTTTCACATCATCCATTTAATTCATTACAAGCAGCAGGAAGAGAAACACATTTACTTTTTATGATTGTATAGAAATTATATTGTTATATTTTTAGAGCAATAACTGATTTATTGTTTTATGTTTCAGGATTCTCTGGAAACACGTTTGGTGCTGCGAACCAGTGAGTGAGCTCCATCTTTCTTTGCTTTTTCAACGTTCCTCTCTGTGTTCTTAGGCATCAGCCTCTGGTCTGCAGGGTGGGGGTCATTTATAATTACAATTGATAATTAATTACAAGTATGACTTAATTATAATTGTAATTTAAATTGAAAAAAAATCTGTTGCTTTTGTAATTGTAACTTAAATGTAATTGAGTTCAGATAATTGACTTTGTAATTGTAATTGGCATGGAAATGCTATAAAACCTGTCAATTACAATTGAATTAAATGCAAACCTGGGGAACCATGTAGTATATTATTATGTTTCCCACGACCTCTCGGTTCTCTTCAGGATGTTACTATTAAAAAAATAAAATAAAGTACATTTAAATCTTGGGGTATAATGACAGAAAAATGGCTCAGACGCCCACACCAAAAAAAAAATATACCAATATTTCCATTGATTAGGAAGCATAACAAGGTAACCAAGGGATGAGAAACACATTGAATGATAGATAATAATTTTTAGTGTATTTTACAGCTGATTTAAGACATGAGTCAAAAACTGACCCGTTATCATAAGAGATGCTAACAGAAAGATAACACAAGAGGAAGGTTATGTTTTATTGGATTTATTCATTAAAGGCTGATTATTATTAGTATTAGTAATTGAGAACGTAATTGGAATCGACTTTCAGGAGAAAAACAATCATTTTAGTTGTAATTGGACAACATGTGGGTCACTATAATTGTATTTGAAAATGGATAATCTGAGACGTAATTGTAATGGCAAAATGTAATTGAGCCTAACCTTGTTAGAAATGAACCAAAGCACAGACTTCTATTAAAACTTTAAGATGGTATGGCTGGCACTGATTTTATTACATGTGCAAAATCAGCAGCAAATATAATTATTACTAAATCCTAAACATGGCTCTTTTAGTGCAGCTCATTCTGTGGGAATTATGGGACGTTGCCTGTTTTATATGGTGTGTGATTTTATTTTACATCGGTGTAATAACCTTTTTATTGCCATTTTTAGCAATTATTTTTTATTGTCTCTTTCCCTCTTTCTCGCCATTGTTCTTCTGTCTTTTCCCTTTATTTTTTATTTTTCTTTTCATTAGCTGCTGTTTGTTAAATGACAGCCAACCTTCCCTCAGGTGTGCTTCAGTGGAATGAACTCTGAAGTGTGCAGCACTGTGGAGACGATCCTCAGCCTCTTATACGTGTTCACCTGCTGTTAATAATCATTCTCGCTCGCTTGTCAAGGCTCTTATTTATTTATTCTACACTTGTGTGCATCATTGCATTTGATATTTCATCTTGCTTTTGTTTTCCAACTCGTCAACGGTAGATTGTAAGTACTTTTTGTTGGTGAACTTTAACTAGAATTATCATTTTGACAGTAAAATCCCAATATATTTATATGAATTTATGCACAAAAACAGCATCTTTCAGGCATAGTTAAAGTTTTAAGTTGTATATTTCCAATGTTTCACAGACATCAGAACTTTTTTTACCCATATTAAAGTAACTTGTGAGGAAATGTTAGTATTTAAGCACAGTTTAACATTAGTGTTACTGTCTTTTTTTTTTTTTTTTTTTTTTTTAAAAAAAAAAAACATAACCAAGTATTTTTGTGTCTTTTCAGATCTGGATCACAAACATTTGCCAGTTGGAGAAATTAGCGTCACTGGGCTTTTATTTTGGAAAACCACAGCAGTGAAGTGAAGTGGTGGTGATTTGAATAAAACTAAGACAAAGATGTATCTACAATGTTTATTTTTGAATAAATGATGAATGTAAGCAGTTTGTTGGATGTGATGCCATTTTATGTAGTTCTTGAACACAGCGTTAAGAAGATGTTCTACATTCCACTTTCTATGCTTTTAAAAGTGCAGAAGAGTAAAGGTTTTGGTTTTAAATAGAAAGGTTTAACTTCTTATTGTGTGGTTGTTGTTTGAGATCGGCCTATTTATCAGCGCGTGGAAATACTGCAGCGTTACTTTGGAAGATTGTACTAATTTTTTTTAATAAACTTTTGTGCTTTGAAAGATTAAAAAAGGGAAATTTATCCCTATTTATTTTTCTGACCGTTTGGCTTTGGAGTACCATATGTTTTAGTTTTGTTTATTTACATCGAGTTAAATAAAAAATAAATATAATAACTGAACCAAATTGTAGGACCGGAGGTTTTTTTATTAGCTTTTTTGAATGTTTAGTTTCACTTTTTTGTTTTAAAGCTACAAAGAATTATTCTGCACCATTTAAAAAAAACATACAAAAATCATTAAGAAGCTGAATTAGCAGCTAGTTTAGGCAGTGGTGGCCTAGTGGTTAAGGACGCTGGGATGCAGACGACAAATTTTATGTGTGTAAAAACATGTAAAAACCATAATAAAGGCAAAAGCCCCGATTAAATTTTTTAAAATAGTATTTTATTTTGATCCCTTAACAATTACTCTGATAGTGGCACCGTTAAGCTGCTTAGAAGAAAGAAACATTTGATATTTATTCTCCATTAAATGTAACGAGTAATTTTTAACATTTGCGTTACCTTTTCCACTAATAAATGATTACTTAGTTCAGTTTTTTCAACCTTGGGTGTGACCCCATGTGGCGTCGCGTGGAATTAAAATGGGGTCGCCTGAAATGTCTAGTAATTGATAATAAAAAAAAACTGATTAAAGTTATACTATATATATATTAACAAATTATTTACCACATACAATCTCAAACAAAAGTATTGTATACTTGCCCTTTCTTAAATATTAATCTAGTTTGAATAACACTATAAAAATATCTGACCTGGAGCACACGCACAAACACTGCACACGCACAAACACTTGTGTGCACGCACAAACACTCCGTGTGCACACAAACACTGCGTGCATAAACACTCGTGTGTGTGTGTGTGTAAACAAAGCTCTGCAGGTGAATCAAACGGCTCTGCGTCACAGTCAGTGACATAAATCACACTATGCAACGAATCGGTAATTCAATTTGCTGCAAACGCTTTTGATAGTCGATTTTGATTTATTTTATCGATTTGTTATTGCAGCCTAAGTAACTATTGCTAAGTCCTGTTTAATATGCAGCTCATTCCTTCCTTCCTTCCTGGTCAAGAATCTATCCACACACACTCACTCACACAGAGCTAAGGCAGAATGCTGATGGCATGTTCCCTCTACAGCTGAATTACATTGTCAGCTGATGCTTGTATAGTGCGTATCACTGTCACTCTGTCCACTTATCTCTGGGCTTTAGGACTTTTAAGAGGTTCCACTCACTCTGAAGTGTTGGAATGTGGGGCCATCGCTGTGACCTGTGAAAGGCACCTGCTAAAATAGTGAACTCCACATTCCAAAACAGTGTCCTAAAATCTTACCGATGGAAAAACACACTCTAGCTGGATAAAAACAGGACCAATTTAAATATTAGTTTTCCAAATGGATCATGCATGGTGACAATAGTATGATCAGCATTAATCCTCAAATTAAAAATGAAAGCTAAACTCACAGTGGTGGATTGCAGACAATTAAATGAGATTATCTGCACCTGCTCCACAACTTCCCCAGTGAGAGCATCATTGCTGTTTTACTTTTTCCTTTTAAAATTGGAAGGTAAAAGTGATTAATTTTATTGTTTCTCTTTGTTCCAAGTGATAAAACGTAAAGGGAATTCTCAGACTCTTTGGAGGACGGCAGCTGTTTTCATGGATTCCTGATAAAAATAGCCTAACATGCACCCAGCCCCTCCCCTGATAACCAGTGACCAGTGATCCGACATAGTTTGGTAACACCAGCTACTGTATGTGTGCATCATCTGAATGATATTATACAAGCAACATGTTAACTGTGATGATGCCCATTTCCTAAAACTGAAGGAGATTATGTTTTAAATCTCATTATTTTAGTGTGTTTTTTTTTACACATTGCAGATATCCATATTGTGATTCTGCAATGCATTGTGTAGTGTAGTGGTTGGGTCTCATTTCAGAAGCATGAATCCCTATTATATGAAGTCAGTGGTTGCCAACTTGTTTTGGATCGTGACCCCATTTCAACATCACAATTTTCTAATGACCCCAAACACATTTTCTTTAAAAACTAGAATTAGTTTTTAATCACGTTTGTTACAGTGTTACAAATACAGAATTAGTGACCTTTTTTTTTTTTTTTTTAGCTAGATTCATGTTTGAGGAAGTGAAAGTATATAGTTTTTTTCAGATGGTGTGTTTTAATTTTTTTTAATTATTTAATTTAAATTTAACAATTTAATTTTTTTTTAATCAATTACTAGACATTTAAGGCGACCCCATTTAAATTACAGGTGACCCCACATGGGGTTACGACCCCAAGGTTGAAAAATGCTGCATTAAGTGTTTCTTTCCAGTTAGTCAGTTTTGGTTTATTTGGCACCTTTGTTGGTCATTGTCAGTTTGAGTTTTTATCGACTTTATTTTGGAAACTCGTTCCCACTTCCTGCCTCCTGTTTGTGTCACCGGGTCGTCATCAACAAACTCTGACATTCTAAACCTAATGTTGCAGATTTGTCAACACCAGCCACGGGTTAAGTTCTCGCTCCTGCTGTGAAAATTCTCAGCAGCTTCTTAACAGACTGGTGCCAAATCTTGAGCTAAATCTCCAACAGAAACAGAAGAGATGCCTGTAAACGTTGTTTTGCATCTTCCTCATTCTCCTTTGGAAAGGTTTTTAAACTTAGTTTGCATGTTCTCCCTGAATGGAGGTGCCTTTTATTCCCAAAATGTTTGCTTGTCTTCTATGGGGCACCGATTGTAAAGTTGCCCATCCTAAAAGAAACGGCAACTTTTTGATACATTTAGCAACAAACCACTTTTAAAAAATGTAATTTATTTATATATACAGTATATTTGTGTGTTATTTATGACCATATTTACAGCAATGTTGGAGAAATTTGTGATTTTTACTTTTCTCGTGAAAATATAATATTGTTAAATCTAAAATCAAAATCAAAATGTTAAATATAAAATCTAAATCAAAATGTTAAATCTAAATATCAGATGTTAAAACTAAATGTGGAGCCCAATCCGTCTGAATAGACTATTTTGGTACTATTTTGCATATTAGCCAAATATTTTGTTTCACCAGTTACATTTAGCATTTTGATTCAACATTTAGATTTACATCACCAACTGTGACACGGCTATTTATTTACTCGCCGTTCATGTGACTCTTTACTGGAAGACCGGTGCACATGCCTCTGCGTACCGTACATCTGTGGAACCAAACAGTAGTTTAGTCCACTGTGTTTGTCTTCTTTCAGTCTCCAAGTCGTCTTCATTTCATTCTTTTTTTATTTCCGGTATTGGTCCGCCTCTTCAAGCCACTGAGAACGCGCACCAGCGTCATTTGACGCCACATCCGCAGAACTGTGCGGGAAATTCACGCCCCGAACCGCAGCACAAAATGCATCACACAATCTTTTCAAGGCAATAGGTGGAAATGCGTGTGGGCTCATTCTCTTTGGTTTAGAGCGCTTCATCACCCATTACAGTTAAAAAAAAACTTAAAATTGATGTTTATTTTTTCTCAAATCCTGCCCTACGCTCCTTTAAATGTCGGTTTGACTTTAGGTTTTTGTGCAGGTCTGGTTTTTTTTCCTGTCTTCATCCTTTAGTGGACTGGTGAATGTGATCCATCTAGGGTTACTTGCGTTGCATTGGCTAAAGTCACTGGCTGTCCGTACGGTTGCCATATCAATATACCGACCTTCTATCTGTACGCAGCGCCCCTATTTGGCCAGTTTAGGTCACGTGACTAAGACTAAACCTTACCCAAAAAATTGTTGCGATATTGGGTTATAACCTAACCTTAAGACGCTACGTACTTGTACTTCGGTAACCGTACCAATAGCACCAGCGGTCGTCCATACGGCAACCGTACAAATAGACACTTTCTTGGCAAAAATGGCTTCTTTTCGAAAAATGGTGTTATTGAGTTTTAATTACATTTAGATTAAGTTGTAGCTAAGACAGTGACTCATCTAACTGCTATTTAAGGCTCAGCGTTTAGTTGTCTTGCACACAGGGAAAGAATGGTAAATGGTAAATGGACTTGATTTTATATAGTGCTTTATCACCACACTGAAGCAGTCTCAAAGCGCTTTACATATCAGCTCATTCACCCAATCACTCTCACATTCACACACCAGTGGGACAGGACTGCCATGCAAGGCACTAGTCGACCAATGGGAGCAACTTAGGGTTCAGTGTCTTGCCCAAGGACACTTCGACACATAGTCAGATACTGGGATCGAACCCCCAACCTCTCGATCAGAAGACGACCCACTACCACCTGAGCCATGGTCGCCCAAAGAAGTGCATTGAAATGTGTAGCCAGGAATTGAACTGTTTGTTTGAAGCTCCGAGTCACATTTGGAGAAAGTGTTGCTGTTTATCCAAACCTCTGAATATATTTATAGTTTAAGAAGATAAATCTTGAACTCTCCAATTGGTAGTTCAGCAAACATTCAGTCAGTCGAGCTCAAAACTGTGTGAAAAATCTGAATGTTTTCCCTCAGGAGCTGCTTGTGATGTCTAGGTTTGTCTCTGCTGTAACCACTTCCTTTGCTGTGATACGGGATGATTTAACCCTATATAACCCTTTACTTTGACTGTCATTCATTTGAGTAGAAAAAAGTTCAATGTTGTAAAAAAAAAAATGTTGAAGCCTCAGCCTGATGCTCCAGATGTGAAGCTTCAGTCTCTTACAGAACAAAACAGATGGCAACAAAAGTACCAGACTTAGGTTTAACTGTAGAAGCTTCATTTAAATGAATCTTACATCATATTTTTATGTAACTCAGCAGACCTCTGTAATTCTTTAAAGTTTTACTTCTCAAAAATGACGATTGGTTTTAAAGACAAAGCTTGACTCATGTGGGCGCTAGGCTAGTTTAGGCTAAATTCACAGGTAACATATTGTGTGTAGTATACATCTCCTATAAACTGACTGGATGCACATTGGGTTGTTGGATAAAGAAAAACTAGCATTTAAATTTACAGATTTTACTCTAGAGAAAATACTAGGAAAAGTCCCAAAGTTTCATGTTAACCTGTAGATTTTTAAACTAAAGTATCTATAATTTTGCTGTCATTTTGTTTTCCTTTGAACCCCCTTTTTGTATTATTAAATAAAGTGTGGAAGGAGGATATAGGTTTGAGCTCCGTCCATCCGAATTTAAGGGGACAGTTTTTCTCAGAAATTGTTTAATTTAGTGTGTGGCTTCAGGGTATCAATACCATGATGAAATTCGAAAATGAGAAGCTCGCAATTATTTTTTCCGGAGTTATTGCCCTTGTTGCATTTTTCTTTACTCTGGTCGAGGTTTCTTCAAAGGGGACAGCTTTTCTCTGAAACTGTTTAAGATAAGATAACCAAATTTGGTGTGTGGCTTCAGGGTATCGATACCTTGATGGAGTTCGAAAAAAAGAAGTGCGCAATTGTTTCTTCCAGAGTTATTGCCCTAGTTCCTTTTTTCGGACTCTGTTTGAGGTATCTTCAAAGGGGACAGCTTTTCTTAGAAACCTTTTAAGATAGTTAGTAATAACTTTATATTCTGATGTGATAATATTTTATTATGTATACATCTAAGTTCTTAGATTTAGGACATTTAGGAAAAGGTTGTGAGTTATAATGACAACCAATCTGGTGGGGGATGTTGATGACTGTCCTCTTGTTATTATTATTAATGTTAAACTAATATTTACTTATAAGCTAACAGAAGTAAAGTCTACTAAGATTTTATTCATTTATTTGTAAAATATATATGTGTATAATCACAATAAATGTAACTTGTAGTATATAGATCTATAGATTAGAGACTAATACACCAAATATACAGTCACCATGGATGTATTTACAGCAATGCATTCCTCTAAAGATAGTGCAGTGATTATATTAGAGTTTTTCAACCTTGGGGTCACCTGAAGTGTCTGTTAATAATAAAATAAAATAAGAAAAAATGGATTAAAGTTATATATATTTTTTATTTATTAAAAATGATAATTGTATTTATTTTTAATCTTTTTTTATTATTGTTTTTCATGTTTTTTTAATTCATTTATTTTCCGCAATTAAAAAGCCAATACGTAATATCACAGAAATAAACATACAGTGCAAGAAGAGGCACAGAGCTTAAATTTTTTAATTTTTTTTAATTAAAACACCACACACAATCTTAAATTCCTGTATTCTATACTTTCACTTTCTTAAATATAAATATAGTTCAAATAAAATGCAGTAAAACATATCTGAGATGTGCACTAATACTGGCTACTCTATATTTGTAACAGTAAAACAAACATGACCAAAAAATAATTTTAGAGAAAAATTTGTGACATTAAAATGGGATCGCGACAAGAAAAAGGTTGGGAACCACTGTGTTGGAGCAATATTTACTGGTGTTTTATTTTATTAGAATTTTATTTGCTTAATATTTTGCCAATGTACCATAAAGGTGCTGCTTCAGAATAAACAGATAATATAATCTGTGGCTGAAAACAGCCCCTAACAAATGCTCTACTGCATTTAAGCAAATGCACTGAAAAAAAATAAAAATAATTATATATATATATATAATAATTTATATATATGTAAAATGTCAAAACTTTGAAAGCAAATGGTACCAGCTATACCAGATAAAGTGATTTCATTTAATTCCTCTTTTGTTATTCGAAGTAGCTAGCCGTACGTAGACGTACGAACATCCCCGGTGCTATTTTCACGTGGTCGATGACGTTACCGGAAGTTCTGTGATCCTTCCGTATTGACATAAAATGGCTGAACAAGCGATATACGTATGAATTCACGGTGGCAAGAACTTCAAATCCACTTCAGAAGGTTTGGGTTAGTTAGTCCGTAAAGTGGGTTAGGGTTAGTAAGTCCTTAACGTAGTTTAGGGTTAGGGTTAGTTAGTCCTTAACGTAGTTTAGGGTTAGGGTTAGTTAGTCCTTAACGTAGTTTAGGGTTAGGGTTAGTTAGTCCTTAACGTAGTTTAGGGTTAGGGTTAGTTAGTCCTTAACGTAGTTTAGGGTTAGTTAGTCCGTAACGTAGGTTAAGGGTTAGTTAGTCCGTAACGTAGGTTAAGGGTTAGTTAGTCCGTAACGTAGTTTAGGGTTAGGGTTAGTTAGTCCGTAACGTAGTTTAGGGTTAGGGTTAGTTAGTCCGTAACGTAGTTTAGGGTTGGATTAGTTAGTCCGTAACATAGTTTAGGGTTAAGGTTAGTTAGTCTGTAACATAGTTTAGGGTTAGGGTTAGTTAGTCTGTAACATAGTTTAGGGTTAGGATTAGTTAGTCTGTAACATAGTTTAGGGTTAGGATTAGTTAGTCTGTAACATAGTTTAGGGTTAGGGTTAGTTAGTCTGTAACATAGTTTAGGGTTAGGATTAGTTAGTCTGTAACATAGTTTAGGGTTAGGATTAGTTAGTCTGTAACATAGTTTAGGGTTAGGATTAGTTAGTCTGTAACATAGTTTAGGGTTAGGATTAGTTGGTTCGTAAAGTATTTTAGGAATCTACATATTGATGGCAAAGTATTGGCCAATCAGGGGCGCTACGTATTGATACTAATTAATAAAATGAATGTCGTTCCTGGTGGTTAGCGTGACTTGTTGCTGTAGCAACGGCAGATGAATTTGTATGTCATGGCAACAAATTAGGAATGTGTCCATTCAGATGCTGTTTTTAAACCCGTGAAGGTGATCTTGATTAAACAGCTGTACCTAGTTTAGCCTGAATAAGTTAGCTGTGATTGGGCTAAATCGGCTGCAGCCTGGATTAACAAGTAACAACAAACGTGAGGTTTTCGTTCCTTCTTTTATATCATTTCTCTGATGCTTTTACCAACTTCTCTTCTCTGTGTGACACGCATACAAAGAATAATGCTAACAACCGTAATGAGACGCAGGCTACTGAGGCGTAAGCAGCATCACTCTGTTGTGTTTGCCTCCAGGGTACACACACACACACACACACACACACACACACACACACACACACACACACACACGCACGCACAGCTTTCAAGGCCCTTCAGCTCTGCACTTAACACTGGATTTTCTGCATCAGATCAGATGAAGTTGGATCCTTTTATATGTGACATGTTCAATGTGGGATAAAAAGCCCTGGAGTTGCATAAATGTGGATTTAAAGGCAGAGAAAGATGATGATAGAAGGCAAACATCTGGAAATGATAAAAATGAATTAAAAACATCAGGCTGTGGTTAACGGTATGTTCTATAAGCTTATTAAATGTATAGATACATTACAGCTCCTAGAATAGACCAGTGTTTCTCAAATGGGGGTACGCAATGGGAGTACTTTGAGAGGGAGGGGGGGATTAACAAATAAAAGCTTATATAAAGTTTTTTTTAAAAAAAAAATTTTTTTAATTATAATAACACTAAATTGTATTATTCTCGTCAGTCTGCCTCCCGGGTGGCTGTGACTATAATAGTAGCTTACCACCACTAAGTTTAGAGTGAAAGAATAATGCAATGTAAAGCACTTTGAGTGACCAAAATAAGGCACTATATAAATCCAATGCATTATTATTATTATTATTATTATTATTATTATTAATAAAATTAATAATAATAAATATTACAAGCGATAACAAAAACACACAAAATAAGGGAAAAATACACTGAATAATTAAAGAAGAGACAAACGACAAAAATCCATAAAACAACAACAAAGACGCACTAAATGAGAGAAACATGTACACAAGATCACTACAGCATACACAAAAACAACAGATAACGCATACAAAACCACACCAAAAAAACACACACGCTGAGAGAGAATAATTTAAATAACACCAACAACGCACAGAAACGACAACAAAAACAAGAATAAAAAGAATATGCAACAATAAAATACACAAAATGCTGATAGAAATTGTTTTGATTGGAACATGAAGTCAAAATACTTGAGCCAAAAAAGCGTGAGAACCACTGCAATAGACCATTGTTGCCCTAAGCTAAGAAAAAAAGGCGAATACAACAAATCATTTTTCATATTTTATTTCTTAATGAAATCATTTATGTATATTACTGTATGTTTTTTTCCCCCCCTCTGTGTATGTTGTGCATTTTCACAGTTGTACTATTTGCCAGAACCGACCCATTTTCAAGTATTGAAGTTATAATCAAAGCTGAATTAAAATAAAACAAAAAGGGGGTGAAAAACAAACAAACACTGATTCACACACAGCTACACCCATATGGTATTTTAGGCTACACTTTAGTTTAAATCCTAGTTAGAGGAATTCACTGATGAAATATTAACACTGTTTGTTCACGCAACCAAAACAAAACAAACCAAAAACATCATGATCATGTGACAAAGGAGGAGGTTAAACTGATGTCTGAGGACTTACTAAAGATGTCAATCAAAGGTAACACGAGTTTTTCTCTTGGCACAGGCCAACCAGCGTGGCTTCATTATGCCTTTGAGATGCTTCTCATAAACACCCAGATGTCAGTTCCTAGTCCTACTGCATAGTTTTTGGCGCTTTTCTACATTTGGCACCTTTTGCCGTCAACACAGCAGAAAATCACAGCAAACAGAAACACAATGTGGGTTTGTTCTTCTGTGGCTCGGACTAGAAAGCACATTAATAATATGGTTAGAACATGAAATACACTTTGTAAATATCAACACAACAGATTAAAGCAGAGAGCCAGAGACATTTGTCACTGCAGAAAAAGAAAAAAAACATGGCTTATGCTTTTATTTTGAAAGGAAGTGCCTTGAATTTACACTTGTGACAGTAGGTGGCAATAATTCGTCTGCAAAATAAAGCGCGACAGTGATATTCTGTTAAAGTTAGGTTGAAACAACACATCGGTAAATTAACTTAAATGCGGAAGTGGATTAGGGACAGTTTTGAATTGGCCCTCGTCAGTTTCCATAGTTTTGACTTTAATAGCAAACCTTCGACTTTTATCACAATATTGTATTTTGAGTTCATTTTTGAAATTTCGACTTTAATTTTGTCTTTTCTACTTTAATCTCAACATTATATTTAAACTTTAATCTCAAAATGTAAACTTTAATCTCAAAATGTTGTCTTTGATCTCAAAATGTAAACTTTAATCTTAAAATGTTGTCTTTGATCTCAAAATTTCAACTTTAGCCTTGACACTTTAACTTTAATCTCAATGTTTTGACTTTATTCTCGACAGTTCAACTTTATTCTTGATTTGCCAAAATATATTTAATCAAAATTTACATTAAAAGTGGCCCTAATTTGCTTCGGCTCTTAAAAAATTTGGAAATTGTTGCTTGATTTTGATAAATGCGTAAATAAGGATTGTATTTAAGCCAGTGCATAAACTTTTTAGGTAAATATTTAAAAACCAAAAGGACTTTGACTTTTGTGCGTCCCTGTAAACCAGGGGTGTCAAACTATGTTTAGTTCAGGGGCCAAATATGGAGCTGTTTGATCTCAAGTCAGCCACAGGTTTTATGCAAGAAAACGAATCATTTCAACATTATTGTGCCCTAGTTTGCACTTCTACGTATACATAAAATACTAAATATATAAGAAACCAACAATATTCAAGCAATAAGTGATAGATATCAGTCCTAACAGGTTCGTCACTTTCAAATTCCAAGATTTTGTGACCAATTTTTATTTAATTAAGGGAAATATGTAATAATTTCAGAAAAAAAAATGAAAGATATTGTAAGAATTTTGAGTTTTTACAACAGTTTAACACTAAAGTTAACTGCAATCATGTGACATAGGCACCAGGATTGTTGAGTTTCATTTACTTTTGGATCTTCCAAAGGGCCGGACTTGGCCCCCGTACCATGAGTTTGACACGTACTGTAAACGTTGAAACCACGGCTAGGTTTTGCTTCATTTGCTGACAAGGACTCGACCTCTGCTGAACTCTGACACACAGAGGAAAGGAATCATGACTCAACAGCAGCATCACAGCACAACTCCTAATCTGACCTTAATCCATTCAGCAGGAATTAACGCACGCACGCACACACCAGTTGAGAGTACGAGTCACTCTGCGTGTGTCACTGTTTAATTACATTACATTACACCAAGTCCAGGCTGGGCACAATTTACAGTGTCTCTATGTCTTTACCACATATATTACAACTGATTTGGTTCCAAAAAGAAGCCATTTGTGTCATATCAAAGTTTTTCATTGAAAAAGTAACTATGGACTCGTTAGAACGTTATAAATATATGTCACAGTATTTTTAATTTTCTCACAAAATTGAAAATAACTTATTTAAAGTGCAAATGACTGACAAATGGAATAATGAATTGGGCTTTGAATTAAAATAATTATCAATTTATCAGCACCTACTGTCATTCGTCTGTGTAAATAATGCCTTTCAAAATAAAAGCACAGGATTCTGTAATTCTGGTAATGGAAGTCTTACATGTATTTTTCTTGTAAGTGTCAAAATAATTTCATTTCAAGGGCCAAATACGGAGCACTTTGATCTTAAGAGGGCCACAGATTTTATGCGGGAAAATGAGTAATTTCTACATTATTGTGCCCTATAGTTTGCACTTCTACATATACATAAATTACAAAATATGTAAGAAATCGACCATACCAAATTTCCTAGATTTTGTGACCATTTTCTATTTAATAAAGGTAAATATTGTGTCACAATTTGAAGAAAATTGAAGGATTTTGTAAGAATTTTGAGTTTTTTCCAACTGTTTAACGTTAAAAATGACTGCAATTATGTGATAGAAATCTTAAGAAAACAGTGAGCACCTGCAAATATTGTTGAGTTTCATTTACACAATGATTCATGTTTTCTCTGTGATTTTTACTTTCTCCTGAGGGCAAAATCGGATGCTCCAAAGGGCCGGATTTGGTCCCCGCGCCTTGAGTTTGACACGTGAGTTAAACATACAATATATTTTGTTGAGTTAAAGCAAGGTTCACACTGTATATTTACTACATACGGTTTCAGGCTAATAAACATAGCCACTAGAGCTACAAAAAGCAGCATTAGCATCTAACCTGCTGTGTGGAAAATTAGCCATGGCTGCCATCCAAGTTGTTCCAGGAAAAATGTTGGCCTTATTTTAAGATGGGATTATTATTTTAAAGGGATTCAATTATTTGTCACCTGTGGGTTCATTCCCTTCACAGCAAGAGTCAAACTAACACTTATTTCAGTGGCCTCATCTGTTCGAGCTCGCTAGCTTAAACCTGAAAGCTAGCCAAGCTAACGCATAGCACTGCACGCTCAGTTCAGTCCATCTTGGGCAGGGGTGTCAAACTCATGTTGGATCCGGGGCCAAATATGGACCAGTTTGATCCCAAGTGGGCCACATATTTCATGTTGGAGAACGAGTAATTTTAACATCTTTTGCCCTAGTTTTCAATATCAGTCCCTGTAGGAACTTCACTTCAAAACTTCGTGATTTTGTAACCGATTTTTGTGCTATTTAGAGGAATTTTGTTGAGTTGTTTGTGATAAATTTCAGAATTTATGGAAAAAGTTAGAGTTCCTTCCACAGTTTGCAATTAAAAATGACTGTCATGTTAGTGATATATGTGGGGCGCCAATTGTAAAGTTGCGCATGCTAAAATAACGGCAGCATTTAGCAACTAACCGTGTTTAAAAAAACGTATTTGAATACTTTGTTACTCTTGACCAGATTTACAGCAATATTTGTGAAATTTGTGATATTTGCGTTTCTCGTAAAAATATGTCGGTGTTAAATCTAAACGTTAAATATTAAATCAAAATCTAAACGTTAAATATTAAATCTAAATGTTAAATTTAAACGTTACATTTAATTTTCATTAAGCCTAAACTAAATGTTAAATTTAAATGAGCTTTTATTTTGGTACTTCAGGTGAATTTGCATATTAGCTCAATATTTAGTTTCACTCGTGACATTTGGATTTAACATTTACATTCAACTTTGACATTAGATTATATGAGAAAAAAAATATCACAAATTTTACAAATATTGCTGTAAATCTGGTCAAAATGTTGTTTGTCTGTTGCTAAATATTGGGAAAAGTTGGGGTTTATTTTAACGTGCGCAACTTTACAATCGGCGCCCCATAAATATAAGCATTGGAAAAACCGCCAGCCCCTCAAAATATTGTGGAGTTTCACTAAAATTGTGAACCTTAGATATCCACATCTGAATTATTTGGTAACTTACACAATATTTCATTTCCTTTTCTCGTTTCTACTGTCTTTTCCGGGCCGAATTGGATGCCACAAAGGGCCGGTTTTGGCCCCCGGGCCTTGAGTTTGACACGTTTGATCTCGGGTGTCGAAGTGTGTCATAGTCTCCTGCCTTTCAGCTTTTCCCACTGTGTCCTGTGACTGAGAGCACTGTGCACAGGCTAATAGAGTCTGAGGTGTCACCTCAACATTTTGAACACATTTAATCATTGTTCTCTGGTTCTGAAAGATTCAATTTGTTCCACAATCTGCACAACCGTCATCTTGTTCTATTGCACATTTGGATGCAGCAGTTATTAGATATAAGCAGGGGTGGACTGGCCGACTGGCCATATGGCATACCGGGCATCGTCCTGGTGTGGGCTGTTGACCCAAAGTGGGTCGGTCCGCTATGTTTTGTTTGTTTTTGGGTTTTTTTACGAGCGAGTGGAGAAAAACATGGTATCAGGTGGCCAAAAATGTGGCAAGTAAAGAGTGTAAAGTGACTAAAATGGGCCAAAAGCAGTCAAGAGTGGCCAAAAAATGGGCAAATAAAGAGGAATTAGGTAATATGTAATGGCAAAGGGTAGCCTAAATGGGCAGAATGTGTCAAACAATAGTGAAAAAGGGCAAAAAATGTGGAACAAAAAGAGGCAAAAATGTAGGAAAATAGGAAATGTGGTATTTATTGGGAAAAAGTCAGACCAGTAAGATGAAAAGAGGCCAAAAAAAAAAAAAAAAAAGAAAGGACAAAAATTGGATTAAAGCATCAAAAAGAACTTGCAAAAATGGACAACAAATAAAAGGTAGCTAAAGTTCGAAAATATTGTCAGAACTTTTTGAAAAGGGGCAAAAATGGGACAAAGGAAGTTGCAAAATAGCCAAAGACAAAATGTTAAACGGAGTTCAGCAGTTTCCTCCTTTTAAGGTTTTCTGGGGGAATAATAATTCAAATGAAAAGCCACATGTTGAGCATCACTGACTTATTAACAGCTTCTACATGGTGTCACTGATAATGTAGTGGGCTGGTCCAGACACAAAATGCCAGGGATGAATTTTCGTCCCAGTCCACCCCTGGATATAAGCCAACATCTCAGAAAATGATTGTAACACTGGAGGAAGTCTATTTGTAAGAAAACAAGAATGTGATGACACACACACACACACACACACACAATACCTACACAGTCCAAAGAACAGCAGCAAACAAGTGATCTTTATCAAATACACAAGTTCAAAAACACAAAAGGTTAAAGCACTTAAGTCCAAAGTTTGATTTCCGTCATAATATCTCACTTTTCAGACCCTGTGAAGGATTTTGAGAGGATTTTGCCTCAATGAAAGTTGACATTTTCCTGACCTGAGCTGCCTGTTTCCTCATGTGCATTATTATGAGTGAAGTCACAAAAGCACCGTTTATATCAGCAACGATAGATTCAACTGGCAAAGTGAAGAAGTGGGTCAACTGTACGCCAACTGAGCAGTCGACATCAAGCTCGGAGGCTTCCTGCTCTGTTTAGCTTTTTAAGCCACGAAGAGATACAAAGTGAAAGAATTAAAAAGAGGAAGTAAAGGAACACTTGAGGAGAAGAAATGCTGCTCAGATGAGGCTGAAAGTGTCTGAAATTTGAATAAATGAAGTAAAAAAAGAGCTGCTTTTATGAGATCTTACCATCCGTTGATGATTTGTCTTTTTTCATTTAAAATACTGAGGCTGGTTAGGGTGAAAAGAGACAGCTGTGAGAGGATGGATATTAAAAAACTAGAGAAAAAGGAGCCCTAAATTCTACAACAAAACAAAAACTTGAAAATTGAAAAAGAGGTAAGCTGTGACTGCTTTGTTGTTGTTGTGCTATCAATAAGGATTGGCTTCACCGTTCACCCATCTGCACCAAACCATCTATTGTTGCATAATGCACTTGAAACACAACCCAGCTAGCTTGCATGGCTGTGTAACTAAATCCATGCTCACTGATAGTTGTGCACGCTTGCACTGTCCTCATTTCTCTGGGTCATAATGACTAAAGTTCTGGATTTAAATGCTGGATTCTTCTTATTTCGTTCCTTTCCGGATCCCAATAAAACAAATGATCAAAGACTGCATCGCACTTTGTTTAAGGCTAATGCTTTTGCAGTGGGAAGCAATGTAAACTTAAGGCAACATGGATTGAATGCTTTGCATGTTTTTCTTTGCTTTGTAAAAAAAAAAAAAAAAAAAAAAAAAACCAACAACTAACATCCAGAATGTCAACTAATACAAACATGATGGGCCTGTACTACAAAGTTGGATTTCCTCTTATCGCGCTAACTTCCAGGATTTATTCCGTGTGTGCTGTGCTATGACGCTAGTTAACTAAGTTTTTATCAGAGTAAATCCCCATGGTAATTTACGCTGAATGGCTTACCCGGTCGGGACCGGGATTAGATCTGACGGAGTATAAAAGCACAACCTCCTGACCAATCAGTACTTTTGGAAAATGACATGCCCAAGAATGGGCAGAGAGCCTCAGTCCTGTACGATACTACAGGCTGTATAAAATACAAATATTGTCCATGTCATGATGTAGGCTGAGCTGTATGAACGCAGCATCAGAGACATAGATTGCACCCAAAATGAAGCGGATACGTGAAAAGAAACGCCTAAAGTGAAGCTGTTTATTCTCCAATTAATTCATATTCTATAATCTCACAAATGTATACATTAACAAACATAAATGGTCTGCCTGTATTACTTTTTGGTCTGAATTATAGATTTTAGTTCTCCATATTTCTTTAAAGAATTATTCCTCAATTGTGACGTAAGTCGCTCTACAAAGTTTCTCCGTGTTTTAGATTGATCTGATGCTGCGATCTCCACCCGTTTTATGTAAGCACGCACTGATCCAAGTTGGAAAACCCTGGGTTAAGTGAATATGTTTATAACCAGCTGCTCTGTAACACTGAATGTTTGGTTAAGTAAAGCCCACTAATGGAGAAACATCCCGGATATATGTATCCAGCTTCATAGTGCAGGCCGAAAACCACAGCAACAACATTAAAAACACAGACACATGCACTCTTTTTTTCTAAGCCCCAAAAAATTCTTAAAAACACCCAGTTTGTGCATATCCATGTTAGTAGCATGTGCGCGTACATGGCCAGGTAAAAAAAAAGATAACACTTTATTTAAGATTTTATACATAAGGCTGACATTACGCTGTAATTATTATGACAAGGTGTCATGAAGGCTGTCTTTAAGTGTCTAACTCTAACCCCAACCTTATATAACCCTAACCTTATATAACCCATAACCCATAACCATATAATCCTAACCCCTAACCCTATATAACCCCAACCTTATATAACCCTAACCCCTAACCTTATATAACCCCTAACCTTATATAACCCATAACCCTATATAACCCTATATAATCCTAACCCCTAACCCTATATAACCCCTAACCTTATATAACCCATAACCCTATATAATCCTAACCCCTAACCCTATATAGCCCCTAACCTTATATAACCCATAACCCATAACCATATATAATCCTAACCCCTAACCCTATATAACCCCAACCTTATATAACCCTAACCCCTAACCTTATATAACCCCTAACCTTATATAACCCATAACCCTATATAACCCTATATAATCCTAACCCCTAACCCTATATAACCCCTAACCTTATATAACCCTTACCCCTAACCTTATATAACCCCTAACCTTATATAACCCATAACCCTACATAATCCTAACCCCTAACCCTATATAACCCTAACCATATATAACCCTAACCCCTAACCATATATAATCCTAACCCCTAACCCCACTACATCCCTCCACATAACCCAAAAAAAGTCATAATTTAGAGAACAACACTTAATGACTGCCTTCATCACACCTTATTCATGCTAAGGACAGATAATGTCAGCCTTGTGTATGAAACTTCAAATAAAGTGTTACCGAAAAAAGTCCTTAGAATCATCCACTCACAAATCCTACGTCTCTTGGCCTGGAAAACCACGATGTACAAAAAAAGAAAAATCAAAAACACTTCTATGATTGAGCACAGTGAGACCCGACCCAGTTTAAAGGTAGAATGGTTGCAGTTTCTGAACTCCTTGGAGCTGGTTTTTGTTTTTCTCTTCTTCTTCTTCTTCTGTTGTTTTTTTCCAAACAGGGGAGAAGAAGACAAGAGGCAAAATCTGGTAAAATAAATATCAAAAAGGATCAAAGCAGCTGGTGGTAAAACCCTATGATACAAAAAGAGAATCCAAGGCCAGTCTGGCTCAATATTTGGGCGGGATGACTACAATGGGGTCACCATTCTTTGGCCGCCACATCAGCACCTGGGCGTCGTTGGCGTTGGGCTTGATCATAGCGTTTGGGGGAATGGGTTCGTTCCTTCCCAGAATATGTGGCGGCTCCTGAGCAACGGGCTCTCTAAGCGTGGCCCTTTGACCCAGGGGCTTTTCGGGGTCCACTTGAACATGAAGACGCATCCTCCAGCGGATCGTCTGCAGGACCAGGGTCTCTGAGGTGGCCTGGTTTATGGCCACCAGCCAGGTGGTGAAACTCTGGTCCCGACGGATGCTGGTGAGCTGAGGCACGTTGCTGTCACTGACCGGCACCCCCCAGGTCACACTGGGGTAGAAGTTGTCGTTCATACCAACGGTGAACTTGCTGTCCTTCTTTGTGGGGCCCACCACGGTGCAGGTCTCTGTGGTGTTGCCGTACCACGGGTAGTTGACCCCGTCCGAGTCACTGATTGCCTGGATTTTGCTGTCACGCAGGTCGGGAAGCTCCCAACTGGACCTGAAGGTGAAACACGTATTAAGATTTACCTTGAAATGATCATCAGGTGTGTGGCGCGCGCCCTGGTGGGAAATGGAGGTATGACAGGTGGGGCGCGACAAACGGGAGGACATTTTTAATTTGATGCCAATCTTCTTAAAATGCCTTTCTTCATTGACAATAAAGATCTTTAACACTAAACAAAACACCTACACACAAAGAAAGTAATAATGAGAAGCCTAAAAATGTAGCAGAAATTAAAATAGCATTAAATTATTAGCGTGATTAGATATGCGACTGGGAACAAAATGTAACGCAGAACTGAAGTGCAAAAATAACTATTTATGTCGGAACAATAGATGACTTAAAAAATGTATTTCCTTTTTTGTTTTCTGAAGCTTTTTGGCACAGATTGCAAACAATGTTTCGTTATTTCCTTTATTTCCGACTACTGAACTTTTACCTTTGTTTTTATGCAGGCGAGTAGTTTAATTGAGTTTTCATTTATTAATGAAATATGTTTTTTGCATTCCGAAACATGTTACTTGTTCCTTGTTAGTTAATTTGATATGTGCACAGTATTTCCTTTTTTGTTTTCTGCAGCTTTTTGGTGCAGATTGCAAACAATGTTTCGTTATTTCCTTTATTTCCGACTACTGAACTTTTACCTTTGTTTTTATGCAGGCGAGTAGTTTAATTGAGTTTTCATTTGTTAATGAAATATGTTTTTTGCATTCCGAAACATGTTACTTGTTCCTTGTTAGTTAATTTGATATGTGCACAGTATTTCCTTTTTTGTTTTCTGCAGCTTTTTGGTGCAGATTGCCAATAACGTTTCGTTATTTCCTGTATTTTCGACGACTGCACTTTAAAAAAACTATTTTACACAGGCAATAAGTTTAGTTTAGTCTTTGATTTATCATGAAATAGGTTGTTACTTGTTCCCGGTTATTTCAATAACTTTAAAAATGTGTTGTTTGTCAGGATTGTTTGGGGGGCAATGGGTGCACGTAAGGGTTGAAAGTTTACCTTCGTTCAAAGTGGGGAATACCAAATAAAGTTTGAGAACCACTGCTTTAGTCACAGGTTCTCAACTCATGGTTCAGGACCCAAAAGGGGTTCATGGACATGTTTTTAGGGGAAAAAACCTCCGACAATATCTTAATAAAGCATTTTTTATGCAAAAGGAAGTGCTTTACAATGTGTTAGTCTTATTTGTGACAAGTAATTGCAATAATTTGATACCTAAAGTTATGCAGTATCTTATACTGATAGCAGTTTCATTCGATTATTTCAATTATTGAGTTTATTTAGGTCACGACTTGTCTTTAGGAATTAAAATATTAAGACAGAAAAAGATGTTAAGTTTTCATTAAACCTCTATTTGCAGATTGATGCATCTTTAACACAGTCAGAGTGATCTATGAAGTAATAACTGTGTGAGGAGGAATAAAGAGCGATACATTGTTCATTGTATTAAATAGAGCTTTTCAAATAACAGCTACAGCTTCAAAAATAATCACTGTGTGCTCGCGTGTAATAAAAGTCAAACGTTTAGATTCATCAGTCAAATATTTCTGCATATATTAGTGATGCGTGTCGGAAAGCGTCATCATTTTAATCTGGGTGCTTTGAGGTTGAAATACAAAGCTGGATACACCCTGAGCATGTGACTCGTTGACTAAAAAGTGCTGCTTCTCTTTCCTCCGACCAGCCCTCCACTTTCCGCCTCAGCAGGAGAACGATTAGCTTTCACTTCCTGAAACTGAGGATCAGCAGAACTGAGAAGAGGACAGTGTGTTCGCCTGTCTGACCGAGCCCCCCCCTTCCCACCACCACCACCACCAACACACACACCCACAGAAGGGAAGATTATCATGGTAGACATGGCTCGTGCACGTCAAGGATTGGGCGTGCATGCATTTTGTGTGTGTGTGCATTACATAACACTCCTCCAAAAACAATTTGGAACAGGATTTTTTAAAATTAGCATGAAAGTACATTTTTCAGGATCAGTCTGGTGTCTGGCACCTTTATTTTGGGGGTCGCGGGCTTAAAAGGTTGAGAACCACTGTTGTACCAGATCAGCTGCATTTATAAGTTCAAGGTAACATGATAAGCATGTACAAATGCAGTGTTTCTCTCTCTCATCATCCCTGAATTTGACCACACCTTCCTAAACGTGGTAAGACATATTTTATAGATACAACTTAAAAGTTGCCTTTTTTTAATGCAATCAAACAAAAAATGGATTTGCAAACAAAAATAAATACATTTGCAAACAAAACTAACATTACTATTTTTTTTTAATGCTGGTGATGTTCTCATGAAACTATACATTTAGCTTATGTTTATTTTAAATATTTGCGCTTTGATTGCAGTTCAACTTCAAAATGTATAGTTTCATGAGAACACATTTTTTGCATATTTGCAAACATAACCAGCATTGTTATTTTTATTTTTTAATTAGTAACGTTAGTTTTGCTTGCAAATCTTTTTTTTTTTTTTTTGAAATTACAAATCCATTATTTTTGTTTTGTAAATCCATTTTTTGTTTGTTTGTTTGCAGAAAAAAAAGACACATTTCTCTCTATAAACTATGTGCAGCTGCTCTGAACCTTCAACCTACTCCTTATTTCTGTTATTTTCAGTCACGTTGCTATTCTTCCTCTTTCCGAAACGCAGTACGCAGGAAGCAACTCTTTTTTGCGCAATCAAGCCTTCTTTTTTGTATCTTCCCCCACCACCGCCTAGGGTCTGTGTGTAAAAGCCTCCTTTTGTTAAAAGTGGAAAAGGAAAAGCTTGAAGATGGACCATTTAAAAGTAAACACTACTCGTCTATACTGCCATGCAATAGGATCACATTTTATTATTTTAAGATGTGCTCACTGAGACTGAAAAAACCACAACTATATTTATATTCATGTGTGTTGAATGGTAACAGGTGCTCAATTTCCCCCCCCCCCCCCCCCCCCACCCCCCACCCCCCCACTACTAGCCTGTGGTTAGATGGAGGTGAGATGCACCATCTAAGGTGGTGAGGGAGGTGTGAAGCGGATACACCCTATAGTCTCATGGCTAACTGTGCAAATAATTCCTCTCCATTTCATTTCATTGCTATTTATTCACCATTTCTACCAGAATGCAACTGGAAGCTTCAATTATTGACGCAAAGCTGAAAGAAGTCATATCACACTTTTTCTAAACTCGTGGTTCTCAACCTTTTCAGCCTTCAGTCATGTGGAGGCGGGGCCATCTATAAGGGAGAATAAAGGGGAGAGCTTTTTGGGGCCCATCCATAAAGTCAGCAAAAATGATGGTCCATTGTTTTATCAATATGTGATAACCACATGTATTTATTTATCTGAATAATATTCACTGTTATCCAGGAAGTTTAAGAGTGACAATAATGGGTCAACACATGTGACATTAGGTGGAAAAGTGGTGGAAAAAATGTGGAAATTCAATGGAGATGTGACAGAAATTGGAGTAATGTAGCAAAAATGCATTAAAAGGAGCAAAAATATGGCAACAAAAAGTGATGAAAATGCTTTAAAATATGGCAAGTTTGGTGTAGTTGCAGAAAAAGGGTAAAAAGGTTACTTCAAAGTGTCAAAATTGAAACAATTCGAAGGAACAATTCGTATTAACTGGCAAATAACGGGCATGACAAATCGTAAATGTGGTTAAATTGGCAAAAATAAGCAGGACATATGTTGAAAATAGGTTAAAAGTGATAATAATGGGTCAAGACATGTGACATTAGGTGGAAAAGTGGTGGAAAGGGTTTAAAAATGCTGAAAATGTCTTGAAAGTGGAAAAAATGTGCAGAAAAGACATTGAAATCCGATGGAGATGTGACAGAAATTGAAGTAATGGAGCAAAAATGCATTAAATGGAGCAAAAATACGGCAACAAAAAGCGATGAAAATGCGCTAAAATATGGCAAGTTTGGTGTAGTTGCAGAAAAAGGGTAAAAAAAGGTTACTTAAAAGTGTCAAAATTGAAACAATTCGAAGGAACAATTCGTATTAACTGGCAAATAACGGGCATGACAAATCGTGAATGTGGTTAAATTGGCAGAAATAAGCAGGACATATGGTGAAAATAGGTTAAAAGTGACAATAATGGGTCATTAGGTGGAAAAGTGGTGGAAAGGGTTTAAAAATGCTGAAAATGTCTTGAAAGTGGAAAAAAAAACATGCAGAAAAGGCATTGAAACTTGATGATGTGGCAGAAAAAATTGGCTCAAATTGTTCAAAAACATATTTTTAGTTTCTTAAAGGCATCTGGCGACCCCAAGGTTGAGAACCCCCTTTGTTACAAGACCTCTATAAACCAAATACATCAGGATGGAATACATGAAAAAATGACACATAACTAAAAACATAGTTACTCCTGATATGATCGCCAACTTTGGAATTGAAGATCAACTAAAAAAGTCTAAAAATTCATTTAAAAGTGCTTGGGAAATAATGGATTTCCTTAGAGAGCTCACATGCTCTTCCAACATGATATCTTGGATCATCTTCCTCAGCTGTTCTGTCCAAATACATCCCATGGAAGCATCTGGGAGCCCACTCACCTCCAGAAATATGTAATCTGGTGTTTTTTGCCTTTGGGTGCATTAAAATGTGTTCTTTAACGCCACAAATATTGTATAATAACAATATAATATCACATGTAACATGATTCATGCTGGTCTTTGTAAACATGGTGCTAAGCTAGTGGCTGCATACCAAAGCCCTCTATACAGAGCAGAGCTATAAATACACATATATCAGTTACATTCATATTAGCTTCACTCCAGCCATGATTAGTGAGCTTCTCTGTTAAAATGACCAATTTTAAAACACATTTTTAAAATATGTGTTTCTTTTGTGGTCTTGATAGTTGTTTGTTTTTGGTTTTTTTTTTTTTGCTTGAAGAAAACTTGATCAAATAAAGTTTTTGGAACTCCTGAGCAACATTTAGAAATATTTACTCCCTAGTGTCCTAACATAACCTGAGCTCTGCTTAATAAAAAAGGGCTGAATCTTGAATCTTACACAAACCCATAACTACACGAGTGCGTTCTTTCACTTTCTCGCTGTCATTGTGACACACGCGTAGGCCTGCACAGGGGCGGAGGTGGCAGGGAGGGGGACGAAGCCTCTAATCTTAGCCGTGCAGCGTTCAAACATCCTCTGCTGTGGTGCACGTCTGCAGATAAAAACCTCCTCCAGATCAGCTTATGTTTTCCACTGACACGATAAGACTTAAAAATGCTGCAGCTCTTCGACCTCACACTGTGTGAGGGAGACCCTCGTGTCATTGTGTTTCATGTGTCAGAGCAGATCTGGGTTTATGTGCTTTTTGAACAACGGCATTGATGAATGGAGCCAATTCCAAAGGTCAATACATGTATGTAATCCTACATCACTGTGCCTTCTTTAACATCACTGACACTTTCCAGTGAAAAGAACAGATTCAAACTATTTGAACTTTAAAGTGCTCCAACAACACGACACAATATTTTATTTTATTTATTTTTTTGCTGCGCGATCTCTTTTCTAAAGGTATAAAAATTCATAAAATTAAAATAGGAACAACTTAACCCTCAGTTTAAATCTGTATTTCTGTTTCCATCTTTGTTCGCATGTTTATAGCTTTTATTGTTTTAAAACCACCTTAATCATGGGGCCGCTACTTCCTGTTTATGGGTGTTAACTCCTGAGTAATAAACATTAAATGTATAGACTAAATCGAAATAACCGATTGACAAAAACCCCTAAATCGCTCACTTAATTAGTTTAAATAGAACCACAATCATTATTGATTAGAAATAAGCATTACATGCAAATGTCCAGACTGTTGAGGAAATCACTTTTTTTTGTGTGTCGCTATTTATCCCTTTCAAGGCTCTGAATAGGTCACTATAATCCATCGCAGGACTAGCAAACATGAAACATATCGCAGGCTTATTGCTGTGGTGGATTTAATAACCTCATATTCACGCTAATATTCATAAAAACGCCCTGAATTATTGAACCCAGGACCGTCTGGGACCTTCCATGTTCTGATCTACAAAGCGTCACACAAGCAATAAGTGATGGACAGGAGGAAATAAATGCAGAAATGATCACGGCAATTAAACTTTGACTTTTTCATCAATAAGTAATAAATGTTAAACAAATATATTTGTTTAAAAATTCAATTAACTTCTCCAAAACAAAACAAAAAAAACTGCAGTTTAACTGTGGCTGTGATTACAAAGAATAATTGAGTTTTTAAGAACTTAAACATAAATGAGCTGCAGTAAACACATGTATTAATGTTGAGTCTTAGTGTTCAGCATGTTTATAACAAACTATATTCTGGTGTATATACTGTAGATAAACACCTCTGCCTGCCTGGAATGGACCTGGAAGTCTTTTGTGAGGAGTTTGCATGATTGTGTTGGTTATGATTTTCTCCTGAAAAAATTCAATGAAAATCAATGTTTTTGAGATTAATCAGCGAATAACCTGATCTGAGATTCTGTGACTGTCAGGCATGAGACGGGCTGTAGACATCGTACCTTTCCTTATGCCCATGTTTGCTGCAATTACTTGGGGTCTTTTTTTTTTTTTATTTAGTATTTTAGTTTCCCCTTCAATAATGTCCAAATGAACCAAAACATACAAATCCAATTAAGATGAACATATCAATATATGTCAATAAAGGCCAGTAACTTTTAAGGCTATAAAGAACGATCGGTTCTTTTGTCTATACCAGTAGTTCTCAACCTTTTCAGCCCATGAAACCCCCCCCCAATAAAGGTGTCAGAGACCTGGGACCCCCACTGTATGTGGAGGCGGGGCCATCAATAAGGGGGAATAAAGGGGAGTTTTTTGGGGTCCATCCATAAAGTCAGCGAAATGATGGTCCATTGTTCTATAAATCTGTGATAACCGCATTTATTTATTAATCTGAATAATATCCACTGTCATCCAGGAAGTTTATTATTATTTGCACCATAGTATATAGTATATATATCTTAAAAATGTAAATCCTTGTTTTAATCAGAAATAAAAAAATAGATTTAAAAGTTACCAAAAATGGTGGAAAAAGTGGTGAAATAATATTTATTTTCAAAAACTACAGAAATTGGTTAAAATTTGCAAATGAGCGTGGCCAAGAACAGACAGAAAAAGTGGTCAAAAGGGTTGAAAGTGTCAATATTGGCCTAAAAGTAGAAACAATTAGTTTAAACTGACAAATAATGGGCATTGACAAATCGTGAATGTAATAAAATTGGAAAAAATAAATAAAATAAACATGAAATATGGCGAAAAGAGGTTAAAAGTGACAATAATGGGTCAACATATGTGACATTATACGGGAAAAGTGGTAGAAAGGTTTTATAAGTGCCAGAATTGTCTTGGAAATGGAAAAAAAATGTGCAGAAAGGCTTTGAAATTTGATGAAGAAATGACAGGAATTAGAGTAATGTAGAAAAAATGCATAAAAAGGGGCAAAAATATGGCAAGAAAAAGTGATGAAAACAGGTTAAAAATATGACAAGTTTGGTGTAGTTGCAGAAAAAAGGTTTAAAAAAAAAAAAAAAAAGCAAAAATGGTCTCAAATTGTTCAAAAAATATTCTATCAGTTTCTTGAAGGCACTTAGTGACCCCCTCCCAGTGTCTCACGAAACCCAAATGGGGTTGCGAACCCAAGATTGAGAACCAAAGCACCTGATTATATACTTACATCCCTTTATCTCCGTACGTATTAAAGAACTCCATGTGGTTACACGCCTGTATCCAACCGATGGTCCACGTCTCCTTGGCGGCCACCGGCGGCACCAGCACCCGCGCAGTCGCTCTAAAGTGCGGCGTCCGGTAGCGCAGGACCACACCGGACGCTTCATCGATGCTGGTGGGGTTTGGGTCGATGGAGGTGTTCAGATCCAGGACGACGATACTTTCTCGGAAACTCTTGGGCTTACACCTGATACTGTGGATGCAGCCCATTGCATCATTAAAGAGCAACACAATCCACAAGAAGGTCCAGAGGTCTGGAGGAGAGGAAAGACGCATGGACACAGCGGGACGGTCACCACCACAGTGTGATGATCCACCACATCTCAAAACTCCAAACTCCACTTAATCTTATTCAAATCAGTTCATCTCAGATTGATGGAAAAACATGCAAAAAAAATCGGCTCTTAATAGATGTTGGAGTGCACATGCTTCTTCTTCTTCTTCTTCTTCTTCCCTGTGCGTAAAAAGCCCCCAAAAAGCAGCTCAGGTGCAACAGCGTCTCTTCTATTTGTGCTCAGATGTTTTTTTTCATGCTGTCAAACCACACGCCATTCCCTTTTGTATGAACAGTCTCCAATAAAAAACACAAAAACAAAACAAAAACCTTTTGGCAACACGAATCCACTAAAGAGGAGTGCTGGAGTTTAATTATGGACTAAATAATTAACCAAAAAAAAAAAAAAAACTACTCATTTTGCAGCTGCTGGCGTCTCCTTTGTGTATAATTCAGTATATATATAGGTTACAACGCCATCAGAGGATAATAATCTCTCAACATGGATAAAGCTTTATATCCAGTGGTGACAAAAAAAAAAAAAAAAAAAAAAATCTCGATGATTTGGAGAATCGAGGCGGACGCAGGCAACTGATGGCATGTAAGCATTAATATCCTTAAATGAACACCTTACAAATGCAAATATCATCTGAGGAGCGAGTGACAAGCACGACTATATATTGGCTCGTGCAGTGCAATTTTTTTCTTTTTGCATGAATATTGCTGTAATTTCATGCGTCAAAATCCGACATGCACACGGGGAAAAGTACCGCTAGAACCTCCGGAGAGGAGAGATACAGTGAAAAAAAACGGTGGCTCACACAGTTCACTGGTCAGGGTTCATTCCGTTGACTCCGTTCCGTTAGTTTCTCGGTGAATTATTTCACCGTCCCGGTGAGAGCCGGGGCGCCTGCGTGCGCGCTGACACACATCATCCAGAGGACACCGCCGGGTCAACTTTTGCGTCCTCATATCCATTCTCAGAACTTTAAACATAAAACAGAGACAACATGTAAAATAAAAGCCTTAAAGTTAAGGACGATGTCACATGGTTGAGTCTGTCCAACAGCTGCAGAGAAGATGGAATTCCTGTCGTTATTTCTGAGATCATCTCAGCCACTGCAGGTTCACCCGCTATGCGCTGGTCTATCCGAGCTGCCTGACAAGCAGCTTTATAAAGCTCTCACTGACGTCACTTCCTCTTTCAGCTGCAAGCATGTTGGGAATTGTAGTACAATTTTTTTTATATGTATATATATATTTCTCAAAGGCAGGGGTTCTCTACCATGGGGTCAGGACCCCATTTGGGGTCGCGAGACACTGGGAGAGGGTCACCAGATGCCTTCAAGAAAAAAAATTGAGCCCATTTTTTCATATTTTTCTTTTTTTTTTAACCTTTTTCTGGAACTACACCTAACTTGCCATATTGTAACCTATTTTTCATCACTATAGTACAGTATATGTGTGCTCTTTTTTTTTTTTTTTTTTGTTGCTATATTACTTCCATTTCTGCCACTTCGCCATCAAATTTCAAAGCCTTTTCTGCACATTTTTTCACTTTCAAGACATTTCCGGCACTTCAAAACCATTTCCACCACTTTTCCTTCCCGGTGTCACATATGTCAACCCATTATTGTCACTTTTAACCTCTTTTGACAATATTTCATGCTTATTTTTGACTATTTAATCACATTCACACGATTTGTCATGGCCATTATTTGCCAGTTTGAACTAATTGTAGTTGAGACATCAACAATAGCTCAGGCGGGGCGCTAGTTTGGCGTTGGTCAGAACACCATTTAAGGCCACGTTTCAAGAGTATGATGTAGGAAAGGGCAGAGAGAGGTTCCAGATTGTTCACGTCTTCTTTACTTTCCATTGAAGCAGCACACACGTGCGTTTGTGGCTGGTTGTTTGTATTCTTGTGCGTGTGGTGTCTTTATTTACGCACACGATAACTTCTAATTCAGTTCTCGTAGCACATTTCACCCAATTTTCAACCATTTTTGGTCACTTTTAGCCCATTTTATTTCCAAATAAAACAAGGATTTCCATTGTTAAGATGACTACATGGCTCAAATAATAATAAGCTTCCTGGATAACAGTGGATATTATTCAGATAAATAAATAAATGTGGTTATCACATATTTATAGAACAATGGACCATCATTTTTGCTGACTTTGTGCTATATGGCATGCAGAAAAGTGCATGCGTTTGATTGTGGACCTCATTCTCACATCAGGGAAGTTGAGCCCATAATCAGGTAGTAGTGGTTCGGGGGTCTATTTTTGTGTTGCCCCTGAAATAAGCACATAAAATGACACATAAACCCCAAATTACATCAAAATTGCACAACATTACCAACAATTATACAAAAAGGCTGACAAGAATACATACATTTACTCTGAAAACCCATAAGATGACTACAAATACAACCAAAAAATGAATTTAAAACATACAAAATAAACACAATTACCAAAAAAAAAAAAGAAAAAACCTATACAAAATAACAAAGAATTCCACAAAAGGACAACAAGAATACATACTGTACATTTACTAAAAAAAACCACACAAGATAATGAAAATACAACCAAAAATTAAATAGAAAAAATACACAAAATGACGACGAAAATACACTGTAAAGAAATCACTACAAGTAGCAAATATACCCTGTCCAAATGAGTGAATGTTCTCAGTTTGGATTCATTTTTCCCCCATAATTGGTTGTTTAAATCCTAAGGATCAACCAAACATTTTCTATTAAATTGGTATTTACTTTGTAACAGACGGGGATCTGTGTGCCTGTACCTTTAACTGTGAAAATCCCCAGTTAGTTTGGCTTGGCCCACCATGTTTAAGCACCATGGAGAACTCCGCACGACGCAGAGCGCAACTCGAACTCTGAATACAAAATTGTGCGTAACCTCCGTATGAAAGTGAAGCGGAAGGACCAAAAACTGCGTTGTGCTTCCTGCTCTTCCTTTGTTTACCGCTGATAACTTGGGGCGTGTGTGTGTGATCTGACGTGTTTTGGAGGCTGAGGGATGTTTTTATTCTTCTCTCGGTAAGATGACCTGCGTTATGCTCCATCTGAGCCTGTTTTCGCACGGACTGGAGCACCTGTTTGTTGCGTCTATGCGCAATCTTGGTGCGTAAAGTGTGGCTAGTTCGTCTCCATGCTGTAGATCGGGTTTCGGGCCCATGAGCAAATGCCATCCAATCCACTCTTTCTGTCCGCACGGTATAAACAGCATGGCCATCGCACATTCCGGAGGGTCTAAATATATCTATTAAGGCCACTGGAGGGGGGAGGACTACTGGTGCAGGCTGTTTATCCTGGGACTGGTGAACCAGCACCACTTGAATTGTCTCCTGGAGGAGAAGTTTGCCCTTATTTCAAACATGCCCTCGGGTTCCAACGCCAGGTCCAGGACACGGGACAGGAACAATGTCCTGAGCAGACCAGAGTTCATGTCTCTGAACCAGCAGCAGCCCCCCCGGGCCGGGGTCCACGCTGAGAGCCGAGGAGGCTCCAGGCGACTTGTTCCACCCAAGAACCAGAGCAGCCCGCAGCAGAGCGAGGAGCCAGCGGACAGTGGCGGCACCAAGGACCGGAGGGAGTCCACCAGGATGCCCGAGGAGGACTGCATGCAGCTCAACCCTTCCTTCAAGGGGATCGCCATCAACTCCCTCCTCGCCATTGACATCTGCCTTTCCAAGCGCATGGGCGTGTGCGCGTACACGTGGTCCCCGTGGGGGGGCTGCCGCTCCATCGTGTCTTTGCTGTCGCTGACCGGGCACGGGATCACGTGGATCATTGGCACGATCGTGTGTCTGACACGCAGCAACACCCTGGCTGGACAGGAGGTGCTGGTCAACCTGCTGCTGGGTAAATAACGCACCACTCTGACATGAAAGATCCTCACGTCACTGATCAGGATTTCTATCTGGGACTGGCAACATGCACCATATAGTCCTGAGAAGAACCTTTATCCTGAACTGTAAACACAGGCTCATGGCTCCAACATATGGAGGACCAAACCTGCCAAAAATAAATAATTAAATAAATTGAATAAAAGAGCAAAAATAAAAACAAAACAAAACTGCAAATATGAAATAACTGATTAAATAAATACAAGTTAAAAAAAATGAAATGAAAGATAAATGGGCACACTTTACTTGAAGTTTTATACATAAGGCTGACATTACACTGTCATTATCTGTCATTAACATGAAGTGTCATGAAGGCTGTCATTAAGGGATCTTTGTTACCCTAACCCCTAACCCCACTAGATCCCTCCACCTAACCCAAAAAATGCCAACATAGCTCCAACGGTGTCATAATTTAGCCAACGAGCTAAAAATATCAAGATTTATATCGTGTATCACCATTTTGAGAAAAAAATATTGAGATATGAGTTTTGGTCCATATTGCCCAGCCCTATGGTAAAGCTAAATATCTATAAAACATGTTGTAATGACTTAGTTACTGTTGGTAGACACAAGAAAAGGTTCAGTGAAGACTGGAAAACATTACAAAAAAGTTCAGTAGACAATGATTGACCAGGGATTTCCATCCAGGGTACGGGTATACCACACATATAAGCACATTACAGGGGAAGGGGGATGCAGAAATTCATTAATTTCATGATAATAGAATTTTTTTCATATAGTTCCATCTTTTAGAATTGCAAACAAGGTATGTGTGGAAGAGACAGTTTTTCTACAAGGTAAATTATTTTGACCAAACTCTCTATAGATGTATTAAAAGACAAAATGCTAAAAATGGCCAATATGTCATAGGAATACATTAACAAATGGCTACTGTTGCTTTTAGTTTTCAATCAATGGACCATTGTTTGCAAGTTAATTAGATTAAAATCATGATAAAACAATAAAAGAGTCAACTTTTGAAGACATTTTTGATTTATTGATTGTGCCATTTGCTCTTGTGGTTGGAGGTCGACCGATATGGGATTTTCAAAGGCCAATGCCGATATCGATTTAAAAAAAATCAGCCAATGGCCGATATCTAAAGCCGATATTTGAGGCCGATATACTTTTTTTTTTAAAAATTCACATTGACTATGAAAGAAAATTGAAACACTCATATGATATAAATGTATATATTAAATACACCAATAAAACAAAAAGTACAGGACGGGTAAGTAGCAGTAAAGCACAACAACAATATACAATGTCGGTTTAAACTAAATATTAGTTTTAGGTAGAATCACTCACTCCTTCCCTCTGTTCACAGCCACCACCATTATACCCACGCTTCACACTTGTCACCATATGCACAACTATAAAATCACATCTCACTCTCACTTTATTTTTTGATTTTATTTATTTTATTTTTTTCACTTGTCTGCACATGCTGTCAAAGGTCAACACTATAAGAAGTGTAATCATTTTGAGACAGCAATGCATGTTTTGTTATCGCAATGAAATAAATTAATTTATTTTATTGCTTAATTGTGACCATCACCAGCCCTCCCTAAGGAAGGGTAAGAAACACTTTATTATAGGGAGGATATAAAAAGGGAGAGCAGTGTTATACCTAGGTGAGGGGGAGGTGGGGGAGGGTAAGGGAGCAGGGAGGAGAGACTCACCATATTGTGCTTATTATGATGTGTAATCAAGCCAGTCTGGTGACAAGTGTGAGGTGTAGCTATAATGGTGGTGGCTGTGGACAGAGGGAAGTAGTGAATGGTAATACCTAAAGTAGGAATTTGGGATCAACGTGTCTAAAGTTAAGCCCAGTACGAGTTTTATCCTACATCCCAAGGCGTGCCAGTGCATTGTAGACCAGTGTATGTGCAAAAAACGCTACTGCAAACCCAGGCGCCGCCCTGGGCCTGCAGATGCAGCCAGGCCAGCAGAAAGAGTGGGGGCCAAGGAGCACCAAGCCATCCCCCCATGACGAGCAGCCCCCCAGATGCCCTCGAGATCCCAGGCCGAGAAGCAGCCACCGCCCCCCACATGCACAATGGAGAAAGGCCCAAGGAGCCGAGCACCCAGCGCATCCCACCATATATATGTATATATATATATATATATATATATATATATATATATATATATATACACTCTAGAAACTAGAGAAAAAGGAACATGAGAAACTAGAGAAATACCAGGGGCTCAGAGAAGAGTTGGAGAAAACCTGGCGGGTGAAGGCATCAGTGGTGCCCGTGGTCATTGGGGCACTCGGGGCAGTGACCCCCAAACTGGAGGAGTGGCTCCAGCAGATCCCAGGAAATACATCAGACATCTCGGTCCAGAAAAGTGCAGTTCTAGGAACAGCAAAGATACTGCGCAGAACCCTTGGAGGAAAAAAGAGACCGCCCGCGGAGGGTGAGAAAGAGTTTTTTTTTTATATATATATATGTATATATTTTTTTTTTTGGCCTATCTTGAAGAACGTCCATATATCGGTCGACCTCTACTTGTAATGTTTCATAGTTAGTTTACAACAGTAAAATATTGTCACCACTAATCTACTATCTTCATTAGGCTGAATGTGATCAGATCCCTCATGTTGCTCCACTGTTGCAGAAGCCATCATTTATTCATAGTGACAGGAATGAAAGAGACACGAATAAAACAAAAGACAATCCCATATTATTGGCAGCGCCTGTAGTGGTTAGCATATCTGCCTTGGATCTAAGAGAGTGGACACTTGGGTCCTGTCTGTGTGTGAGTTTGCATGTTCTCCCCATACTCATTTGGGTTTTCTCTGGCCAACACCTGTTGTTCTTAGAAATTGGTGTTTCGTCTTCAATGTAGCAGCTTCCTATTGATCAGATGATCTGGTTTATTTTATTTATTTATTTTTACCAAATTAAAATAACTGCTAAATGCATTTCCGTAGTTTTTCTTGAAGGTTTGCAGCTCGTACAGTATATACTGTAACTACAGAGTCGTGAAAGAGTATTTGCGCCCTTCCTTATTCCTGATTATTTTGCACATTTATCACACTTAAATGTTGTGTAATATCTAGGGATGTCCCGATACAACTCTTTCATTTCCAATATGATACCCATATTGCAGCCTTGCGTATCTGCCGATACCGATATTGATACCGATATATCAGCATGAATCATACATACTTTATAAAAAATAATAATTATTTATTTTGTCGTGTGGAATGTTAGAAAAGGCTTGATCAAGTGATGTTTCTCAAACAGAGAACAATAGTCAGCAACAGTAGGTATGAGAAAAACTGACCCATTTATTATTAACCAATTGGTTACATACATTTTTAACCGTCAACCTAATATCTACAGTATTCTAGAATTAAAAAAATACAAATCGGAAAATCCAGAAATTTGAATCCGATATCCGATTCGAATCCGATTTTGAATCCGATATTTGTTTTCAAGCTAATATCGGACCGATATCCGATATCGATATCGGCTCGGGACACCCCTAGTAATATCTTACAAAGACAAACCAAGTAAATATAAAATTCAGCTTCTAAATGATAATCCAAGTACAACTTTTCTTGTATCAAAAAGAAGTTGAAAATATTGCGGAGATTTCTACAAATGTTCCAAATGTTTTGTGGTTCTGGCCTGTACTCACAGACCTGCCAACCATCAGAAACTGAGTCACTACTGGCTCACAGACAAATGTGCGGTCTCACCTTCTACACCAGTCCATACGTGACGTGGGCATGTCATGAAGCCCAGTAGCTAAAAAACCCCCAACCATCCTCGCTCACCTCACAACCCAACCTCTCTTTGAATAAGAGCAGAGAATCGGTAGTTAAAGATGGTGGGGGCATTTTTTGGGAGGGTTGTGATTTTATAAAAAGGCGTCTATTAATAGATAGATGATAGATAGATAGATAGATACTTTATTCATCTCCAAGAGAAATTCACAGTTCCAGCAGCTTACAGGTATGGGAACACAGGGGCATGCAGGGAAAGTACAATGTAGAAATTTAAAAATTTAAAAATTAAGAAAAAAATTTAAAACAGTGCAAAGAAAGTACTAAGGTAAAATATAATGGTATAATATCGAAATACAGTATAGTGTGTGCCAGTCCAGTTGAAGTGCAGTTGTGCAGATGACAGTGTGCAAGATACAGTAGATGTGTGTGTGTGATAAAGTGCGTGTGTGACAGAGTGTGCATGGTGTGATTAGCATTAAGTCCAGTGTTCTATGGTTGATTTTATCGCCCCCCCCCAGAGTTGTTAAAGAGCCGCATGGCGTGGGGGAGGAACGATTTCCTCAGTCTGTCAGTGGAGCAGGACAATGACAGCAGTCTGTCACTGAAGCTGCTCCTCTGCCTGGAGATGGCGCTGTGCAGTGGATGGTGTGGATTGTCTATGATGGACAGTAGCCTGTTCAGAGTCCGTTTCTCTGCCACAGATGTAAGGCTGTCCAGCTCTGTGCCAACAACAGAACTTGCCTTCCTCACCAGTTTGTCCAGGCGTCCAGCGTCCTTCTTCTTGAGGCTGCCCCCCCAACACACCACTGCATACATGAGGGCGCTCGCTACTACAGACTGGTAGAAGATCTGTAGCAGCTTCTTGCAGATGTTGAAGGACGCCAGCCTTCTGAGGAAGTACAGACGGCTCTGTCCTTTCCTGCACAGGGCCTCTGTGTTGGCAGTCCAGTCCAGTTTGTCATCCAGCTGCACTCCCAGGTATTTGTAAGTGTGAACCACCTCCACACAGTCGCCTTTGATGTTGACAGGCTCAAGGTGCGGCCTGGTTCTCCTAAAGTCCACCACCATCTCCTTGGTCTTGGTGGCGTTGAGGAGCAGGTGGTTAGAGTCGCACCACGTGACGAAATCCTGGATCAGTTCCCTGTATTCCTCCTCCTGTCCACTCTTGATACAGCCAACGATGGCTGTGTCGTCCGCGAACTTCTGCACGTGGCAGAGCTCCGAGTTGTACTGGAAGTCGGACGTGTACAGGGTGAACAGGACCGGAGAGAGCACAGTTCCCTGCGGTGCTCCAGTGTTGCTGGTAACAGTGTCGGACCTGCAGTCCCCCAGTCGGACGTACTGAGGTCTGCCAGTCAGATAGTCTGTAATCCATGCCACCAGGTCTGATCCTACTCCCATCTCTGACAGTTTGTGCCTGAGGAGCAGAGGCTGGATGGTGTTAAAGGCGCTGGAGAAGTCCAAAAATGTAATCCTCACAGCACCACTGCCTCTGTCCAGGTGAGAAAGAGAACGGTGAAGCAAGAAGATGATGGCATCCTCTACTCCAACCTTCTCCCTGTAAGCAAACTGCAGAGGGTCGAGAGCGTGGTGGGTCTGTGGCCTCAGGTGATGGAGCAGCAGCCGTTCCATGGTCTTCATCACGTGGGACGTCAGGGCGACCGGCCTGAAGTCGTTCGGCTCCCCAGGATGTGGTTTCTTGGGGACTGGAATGATGCAGGATGTCTTCCACAGCTGGGGCACCCTCCCCTGTCCCAGGCTCAGGTTGAAGATACGCTGCAGGGGGTGTCCCAGTTCCTGCGCACAGGTCTTCAGTAGTCTGGGGGAGACTCCATCTGGACCTGTAGCTTTGCCAGGGCGTAGCCTCCTCAGCTCTCCACATACCTGAGCTGCTGTGATGGTGGGTGATGTGAGCGGGGGGGGGGAGGTGTCCTCTTCTGTGCTGGAGATGGCTTGTGGGGTTAGGTGGGTGGGGGTTGCTGTGCTCGTAGGTGCAGGGAGATCAAACCTATTAAAAAACTGGTTTAACTGGTTTGCCCTTTCCACATCAGCCTCAATGGGGGCTCCTTTCTTTGAGCTGCAGCCAGTGATGGTCTTCATCCCCTCCCATACCTCCCTCATGCTGTTGTTCTGCATCCTCTGTTCTATTTTCCTTCTGTATTGCTCCTTCCCCTCTCTGAGCTGGACTCTTAGTTCCTTCTGTATCCGCTTGAGCTCCTGTGTGTCACCATCTCTGAAGGCCTCCTTCTTCTGGTTCAGGAGGCCTTTGATGTCACTGGTTATCCAGGGCTTGTTGTTAGCGAAGCAGCGCACAGATCTTACTGGAACAACAACATCCATACAGAAGTTTATATAGTCCGTAGTGCAGTCAACCATCTCCTCCATGTTGTCATTGTGAGACTCCTGCAATACATCCCAGTCAGTGGTCTCAAAGCAGTCTTTCAGAGCCTGCTCAGCTTCAGGAGACCACTTCCTGAATGAGCGTGTGGTTATTTGTGACCTCCTCACTTTTGGTGTGTAGTGAGGTTTGATCAGGACGAGATTGTGGTCTGCTTTCCCCAGTGCAGGCAGGGGGATGGCACTGTATGCATCCTTAACGTTTGCATACATTAGATCTAGAGTCCTATTTCCCCTGGTGTTACAGTCCACATACTGGTGGAAAGCAGTCAGTGTTTTGTCCAGTGTAGCATGGTTGAAGTCCCCAGAGATAAGCATTAAAGCCTCAGGATGCTGTGTTTGTAGTTTAGCTACAGCGCTATGGATGACGTCACACGCCGCCTCCGCGTCGGCACGCGGAGGAATGTAAACAGTGACAACAATGGCGTGGCTGAACTCCCGCGGCACGTAGTAGGGACGTAAACTTACAGCCAAAAGTTCAATGTCCCTGCAACAGTGGGAGATTTTAACGCTCACATGCCCAGGATTACACCACCGTTTGTTTACATACAGTGCGAGTCCTCCTCCTTTGCGCTTCCCGCAGGCTCTAGTGTCTCTGTCCGCTCTGACTGTGCTGAAGCCCGGTAGCTCCACGTTAGCATCTGGGATGCTAGCTGTTAGCCACGTTTCAGTGAGGCACAGTAAACTGCACTCCCTGTAGGTCTTGACATTCTTTGTCAGCACAGCCAGTTCGTCGATCTTATTCGGTAGTGAGTTAACGTTTCCCATGATCACCGACGGTACCGGAGGCTTGTATCTCCACTTCTTTGCTAGCCGCTTAGCTTTAAGCAAAGCGCCGGCTCTGCAGCCTCGGTACGGCTTCCTTACGTCATCAGGTAAACATGGAACCACACCGTTGCGGGACTTTGCTCTCAGAGCGTGTAGAAAGTTCCTCGAGTAAACGAGTCTCGGTGTGTGTGTGTGTGTCTCATGTTCTTCTGACTGGCTCTCACTTTGTGGTTTTTATTGGGTTGGAGTCAGAGCTAAATTTGGAAATGAGAAGTGATGACTGGTTTGTGTAATTGTGAGGATACGTGTGTATTAACACTGTTATAAGGCACACACACAACCCTCCTCCTGCAAATAAAAAAAGAGTGGTGGTGGGGGTATATCATATGGTATATGTGCAAACATCTTTTTTTTTTTTTTTTTTTACAGTATTTTGTCGATACTTTCCTGCATATAAATATCAATACGCCTGCTAAAAACTTTTATTATAGATCCATCAGCTGATTTCATCAATATATCCTCCTCCAAGACATTTATACCAATGTGGCATCCAACAGTTAGCAAGACAACATGTGATGTTGAGGTATGATATTTGGTTTGCATGCATAGGGTCGTGTTTTTAAAGTTATTTTGGTTACAATAAATACAGTACTTTTTCCATTACACATGGTTAGGTAAAAATGTATAGATCATGGGTAAGTTGGTATAATATCCCCCAATCAAAACCTTCTTTCTCCACTAATGAAGGATTTTTTTGGTCGTTTTTAACATAATTGCTACGAATGACGCTGACAAAAAAAATGCTGTTAATACCCTTCGATAATAATGAGACCCAACATTATATAAACAAACATCCAAAACGATGTAGTTGACTTATTGTACAGTATGTATGCCACATAGGTTCCTAGTTCAGATCCCGGACAAGCCCCCAAATATATCACAGCCCAGCTGTCTCTACCAGCTGACTCAGTATAATGCAGTGTACACTATGGATATCATTAGGCTGACACAGAAAAAAAAAATACGCACCTTTCTCAGTGGTTCCCAGTCTTTTTTGTCCCCCCATTGCATTTTTGTCAAATCATGCCACCTCTTCATATCATTAGTACTCTCTCCATAATTTCATAAGCTTTTTCATTTTTTTCTCCTAAACCTCTAACTGCGTCTCGGACATTGGTTCCCAAAGGCTTAATCTACAAATTCAAAACAATGAGTTGGATTTAAAGCGGAATTTATTGTTTTAAAAATACAATGCTACTTTTATGTCATTACTTCAATAATAAGTAAATACAGTCTCCTTTGTAATATATACAGTAGCTAATTATTGTCTCCTATTGTCAGAAGTGTGATAAAATGGCCTCTGCATCATTAAATAATCCATTTTTATTACATCATAAGAAATGTAGTATTTTATTGAGTACACATACCCCTGTTTGGGAACAACTGGTCCAACGATCAAAGTTAATTCATTAATTTAATAGATTAAAGCACCCAGAGAAAACACATGCACAGAAAACAAACTCCTTAGAGAAGTTTTTAACTTTCACCTGAACAGTTGCATTTTGTTCATCAAGATCTACGTATGAATGTACACTTAAAAAACATGACATTTTCTGTTTTCTTTTGAACTTTATTTACTTTTGATGAATACTTTAGTACAGTGTTTCTCAAATGGGGGTACTCGGAGGCAGTACAGGGGACACTTGAGAGAGAAAGCGGGGAAATCAACAAATGAAAGCATTAAAAATATGGGGTTTTATCATGATTTTTTAGTTAAAACTGATAATCGCACTGAATATTTCCAGCAACTCACAAAACAACAACAAAAACACAAAATAAAGAACAGACAAACAACAACAAAATACACAAAATGATTAAAGAAAAACACACAAAATAATGATAGAAATGGATCAAAATGTTGTAGTCGGACATAAGGGGGTACGTAGATTTAAATGTAAGAGAAAGGGGGATTGTGTGCCAGTTAGAGAGCCACAATCAATTGAGCAATTGAATTTTATCTCGAAAGTCTTAAATCAAAAATAACATGTGAAACACAATATTTCCTTCTTCAACACCTTAACATCATACTCACCTTGTTTTTCCCTTGTTTCTGTGACAGCCCTTATCCTGGACGTGATGACCGTGGCAGGGGTTCAGAGACTGATAAAGCGCAAAGGACCCTGGGAAATGACACCGGGCTTCTTCGACTACATCGCCATGGATGTGTACTCTTTCCCCGCTGCTCACGCCAGCCGAGCTGCCATGGTTTCCAAGTTCCTGCTGTCCCACCTGGTCCTGGCCGTGCCGCTCCGCATCCTGTTGACGCTCTGGGCCTTCCTGGTGGGCTTGTCCCGGGTGCTGCTGGGAAAACACCACCTCACAGATATGGTGTGCGGCTTCGCGCTGGGCTTGCTTCATTTCAGCCTAATGGAGACGGTGTGGCTCTCGTCCAATACGTGTCAGACTCTTATTTCCATCAGCACGCTCAGCTGGAGCCCCCTTTTCTGAGTTCTTTTACGTGAGAACGACTTCTTTGAAATAACAAAAGACTTTGTCTTAGTCTTGGTTATTTTGGCGAGGTTTTTATTGCTGTCTGCAAACAGACAGGCATCAGTATTGGTCACCCTTATTACAGGCATGTCCTATGGTCTGTCAAACTTTCCCTAGAATATTCATAAATGTACAGCTTTTTCTTTTTCTGAAATCAAAATGAAGAGAAACTCGCAGTGACTTTGGATAAACAAGGCATTTAGTGACGTGAAAACCATAACCTCTGTGTACGACTGTTAAAAGGCCCTAGAGGACACTGGCCAGTAGGGGTGTGCATTGCCATGAATATGACGATACGACACGATATATCCCGATATATCCCAATACTAAACAATATGATATGCTTCGCGATATACCGCTATGTCAATAATTACAAGTTTCGCCTCTACAAATACAAAATATTGACAAAAATTATTATCTCGATATTTTTTCTCAAAATAGCGATATATATACGATAAAAATCTCAATATTTTTAACTCAAAGTCTTACCAGAACGACGATTCTGGGTTCAATTTGCGCAAAATGCCACACTGGTCCATTCATTAACAAGGAGCTGCAAAATATGTGCCTCTTATGGCTGTTTCTCCTATAAGGGACAGCACGTGTGAGTGAGTTCTGTCTAAGGTTATAATGTTCTCAACAATCCATTTAACTGTGATTTTCATGTCGTTCTGAGATGTAGCGAAAGCAGCCACTCCTAATATGGGTTTTTTTTATTGAACAATAAGCTATAAAATAAAAAAATATCATTATAGGCAATATTGTAATTTTCTATATCGCCAAAACAGAAATCTCGATATATCTTGACTCTCGATATGTTGCCCAGAGCCCTAGTAGAGAATGGTATGAAATACAATGCATTTCTTTTATTTGAAACTTGCGAGAACGAGTAAAATGTAACTAACTGTAATTTAAGTACCAATATAAAAAACAAGAGGTATGTTCATCAAACTGTCAAATTACATTTTTCAAAAAAGTTGAACTTTTGCTTTTACAACAGATTCTGATTCTAATAAGCTCGTAAATCTTTAAAAAAAATTAAATACATAAATAAAAAAAATAAAAAAAACACACATCTATAAAAGTGCTCGGTATGTTTTATGAAAATAAAGTGCAATCAACTTCCAAACTGACATCTAGTGACCGGGCATTTACGTAATGTTTGTTTTTGTAAAAAAAACATGACTAAAAAAATCGATTTGCTCATTTTTTGGTTCGATACGATAATCGCGCAGTGAAATATTGTGATATACTGTATCACCCTTACTGGCCAGGTCCAAAAAATACAACTGTTTGCTTGCAGTTGACATTAGGATGCACTGTCCTGATTCTGAAGGCCTCGAGGCATATGCGCTCAATGAAGTAGTGTGATGAGAAACGCTGTGTCAGGAAAGTAACATTGTAAAAAAAATTTGATTTTTCACATCATTGAAGGTCATTTATGGGCTTCATTCAATCTGAGGTGTGTTGAGAAATTCGTTTAATACATATATTTTGCAAAGTGTATTAAAACATTGCTTATTTTGAAAGTGCTCAGGGTAACACAGACACAAACCAACATAGTTTAAAACAAACAAACAAACAAAAAAAACATTATTTTTAACATCTTTCTATATATATTTCCCACAGTTCCACATCCAAAAATGCTCCTGAATTGCATGTGTATTCTTTATTTATTGTATGATGATGGCCTTTTTTTGAGCAGTTTATTTCACCAGTTTAACTACAACAGACGGTCACTCCTCTACTTGTGATTTACTGACTTTGAATCTGTTTGAAATAAAACTGCAGATATTCATTCTAAGCACAGCCGGGCTTTAATGTACGTAAGCTTGGCTGCGTTTAGGTTTTTGTTAGTGATGCTGATTATCTGCCCCAATAAACTACTGAGGCATGTGTCTGCGCGTGTGTGTATGTGTGAGAATGTGTGGCAAATGCATGTTGTGAGAAGAAACATGGCGGGGCGCTCAGGGCAAATACTGTATGCTGTTTACTGTCCCTATAAACACTCACACACGATGTGGAATTGAATTGTTTAGGTAATAAATACACATTTTTCTTACCTTATGTGACAAAAATCTGATGACGCACTGCCTCGGTGTAGGTGTAGGTTTGCTTTATTTGTTCTGTACATTTGTTTTTACTCAGTTGTTCCATCGTCATGAATAAAAACAGATGAGAAGAGGATTTGTGTTTTTATCAGTAATTTACAAAAGTTATGGAACACGTGCATGCTGTAGATTCCTTTAACAATTTTGTACGTTTAGATCTTTGAATGTTTGAATTTGCATCTTTTTAGTGCTGTAAGAATTTTTTTTGGGAATTTAATGACAAACAAAATGAAAACTAAGAGTTTTCCAGCTAGAAATGAAATAAAATTGGAATTAATCTGAAGTAATCTTAATGTAGAAACAGCCAGAATTCTGACATGTGTCTTACTTTTTCTTTTTTTTTTTGAAAGCAAAGACAGAATCTGGGGGTGTCGACTCATGGGTGGGGACCTAAAAATGGGGCGCAGAAGTGTTTGCCTTGGGTCATTTACCAAGTAAAAAAATAAAATAAAAATTTGATTTTTATCATAGAATTCTGAGAGGATCCATTAATGCAGGGGTTCTCAACCATGGGGTCTGGACCCCATTTGGGGTTGCAAGACACTGGGAGGGAGTCGCCAGATGCCTTCAAAAAACTAAGAATACTAAGAATTTCTGAACAATTTGAGCCCATTTTTGGTTATTTTCAAGTTTTTTCTGCAACTGCATCAAACTTGCCATATTTTAACCTATTTCCATCACTTTTTCTTGCCATATTTCTGTTCATTTTAATGCATTTTAGCTCCGCTATTCTCATATCTGCCACTTCTGGATCAAATTTCAATTCCTTTGCTGCATTTTTTTTCTGCTTTCAAGACATTTTCAGCATTTATAAACGCTTTCCATCCCTTTTCCCACCTAATGTTGCATACAGTGCATATTATTGTCACTTTTAACCTCTTTTCACCATGTTTCACACCTATTTTTTTCATTTATTTTTTTGCCAATTTAACCACATTCACGATTTGTCATTCTGATTATTTGCCAGTTTAAACTAATTGTTCCTACTTTTTAAATTACATTACAGAACAACTGCATTAATGCATATGATTACAGTCTATTTACACTGTGACGATGTGGCGATAATGAATTAAAAACACATCCTTGTAGCTTTTTTTTTTTTTTTTTTTTTTAAGGTTATTATCATGATTTATGTGTTGTTGTCTTTTTTTGTTTTCTGGACATTATTTTTAGTTTTTGCATTACTGCTGTAAAACCCTGACTCAGTTTAATTAAATGGTGTTTATTTATTAGTTCTGTTCAGTCAGTCAATTTCTCTTAGAGTAGCAGAAAATGTATGTAACAAAACTAAATTTGGAAACTGGGACATAACGCTAAGAAATTGACATCAAGAAGTGATCTGTGATGATTTGCTCAATTGCTAAATAGCTGTTTTTCTATTAGATGCAAAAGAGCATTAGTCTAGAAAAGTGGTTCCCAAATGTTTCACAGTCCCCTACTCCTGTACACTTAATAAACATAATGTCATACACAATGTAGAGCTACAGTGAAATTAATCCCTGGATTTTACCTCCTGTTGAAAAATAATACAATAATGATAATAACTACAATATTTGAAGAAAATGCAAGTGAGGATACAGGTGCTGGCTTTTGTCATCCTGTCTTAGCTTAGCATTAGCCAGGATTAGCATTAGCCAGCATTAACATTAGCCTAGCAATAGCATTAGCCTAGCATTACCATTGACCTAGCATTACCTTCAACCTAGCATTGCCATTAACCTAGCAATAGCAATAACCTAGCATGAGCATTAGCCTAGCATTACCATTGACCTAGCATTACCTTCAACCTAGCATTGCCATTAACCTAGCAATAGCAATAACCTAGCATTAGCATTAGCCTAGCATTACCATTGACCTAGAATTACCTTCAACCTTGCATTACCTTCAACCTTGCATTACCATTAACCTAGCAATAGCAATAACCTAGCATTAGCATTAGCCTAGCATTACCTTCAACCTAGCATTACCATTAACCTAGCAATAGCAATAACCTAGCATTAGCATTAATATTAACTTAGCATTAGCTTTAACCTAGCATTAGCCTAGCATTTCCATTGACCTAGCATTACCTTCAACCTAGCATTACCATGAACCTAGTAATAGCATTAACCTATGAATAGTAATAACCTAGCATTAGCATTAGCATTGACTTAGCATTAGCTTTAACCTAGCATTACCCTAGCAATATCATTAGCATAACATTGGCATTCACTTAGCATTTGCTTTAATCTAGCATTAGCCTTGCAATAGCATTAGCATTAACCTAGCATTAGCATTTGCTGCTCTATTTATATTCTAATTTACAATGTTGTCACGGTGTTTTTAATTTTCATTCACGTACCCCTTATGACAATCTGCGTACCCCTGGGAGTACCCGTACCCCACTTTGGGAACCAAGGGTCTAGAAGAAGGTTAATCTAATGTATATATAAGACACTTCTAACTATCTGATGGATTGTTGATGGATTCCTGCCCATTGCATGCACCAGATCCCACAACACACACACACACACACACACACACACACACACACACACGCACACACGCACACGCACACACGCACACACACACGCACACACACACACACACACACACACACACACACACACACACACACACACACACACACACACACACACACAGACACACACACACACACACACACACACACACACACACACCCCACTATTGTGTCTCCATTCCCAGTTTGGGTTTCACACTAAATAGATAAATGTTCCATAAGACGTAACAATCCTCCCAGGTGTGTCATTAGAGGTTTGAATGAAAACAGGCTCTTTGGATCATGTTTACCTCCATGAAGAACTGTGAGCCGGAAACAGTTGGAAAAGTTTCATTTGGGGAAAAAAGAAGGAAAAATAGGAGTCTATAAGTGAATAACTAAATAAACATGAAAAATAACAAAAAGGAAAATTGATAATTGATTTAAAAATACAAAAGTTAATATATATATATATATATATATATATATTGTCCAAAAATGTGATATAGATTGATAAATAAAAGTTAAATAAAAAAAAAACAAAAACAAATATACGGTAATGAATTCTTTTTTTTTTCTTTGCTTTTATTCATTAAATCCTGTATTTTATACAGATAGACTATATTTTATTTTATTTTTTATTTGTTCTTTAATTCATTTATTTTTTAAGTTTGCCAGGTTTGGGTCACAACAAAATATAAATATAAATGAGGGGGGGTGTCCTAAGTGTGTCAGTGTTAAACTGTTCCCCTACCACTGGATTAAAGTTCTTAGTTAATGTATTTGTAGTGCTACAAAAATTAACTTGAATATGATAACAAATACTAATTGCTAATTTTTTGCAACGTATCAAGCATGCAAATTAAGCCATCACATTGGCAGTTAATTTAATCTTTCCCCACACAAATAAAATCTTTATTTTCTTCTAAACGAGTCTTTTTTTGTTGGTTTAGTTATTTTATCAGGGATTAAAAACCACAGGTGCAACAAAAGTTGATGGTCTGTAGAGGTTTTAAGAGGTGAAGTAAGAAGGTGACAGAGTTATTGCACAATTCTATTTAATTTTAGGTTGACAAATTGTTACATTGTGATTTTATTTGGTGTTAATGCCATTTATCTTTAATACCCTCAGTCAGAAATAACAATTCAATATTTTCCCATGTCACCATGAAGGAAACATGAAATTAGAAAGATTTCTACAAAGGAAATCTGTCTCATAGCAGATAGAGCCTTGACCACTGCGCCCCCTAGAGGCGTTTGCATAAAAACACTTCGGTATTATCCCAAAATAGGTTTTTCCATCTGTAGTTACAGTTTCCAACCAGAGGGTGGCAGTGGCTGTAAAATCCCGTGTGTGACGTATGACGTTATGCCGTGCGGACCCCGCCCACTGTGGCCCGTTCATTCGCAGGCCGGGTACGACCCCAGCAACAACACCGCGATCGGCTCAAACCGTTAACATTCGGCTCTAGCATCGCTATCCATCCGTCGAGTTGACACTCGCTAGTGGAAATATATCCCTGCCATTGGATTAAAGGAACTCCAAATTGTTAAATTGGTGAGTAATGAACGTGGATGACTGTGTGAAATCGGCCGCTTTTCCTCTTCTTTTTCCGCTGCCCAGTTTTATTGTTGCTTTGTTCTGGGCAGCAGCCATTTTTAATCGCCTTGTCCTACATTGCCACCTCCGCCTCCAAAGTGTCCAAAAAAAAAAAAAAGCCCTGCCAGGAAGAAAATGATATGCTTGGTCTGGGTGTTTCACTGACCAAATCTCAAAACGACTGCTTATTTATTCCCTTTTTGGTTCTATGTAAACGTGCAGCAAAGCTCCCGGCCTGCCAGGCTTGTTTTTGTAACACTACACTAGAAGTGTCGCCGTTTGGCTAGTTGACAAACAAGCTACTAATGCCGAAGTTCGTTAGTTAATGCTTAGTAAAAGCACATATTAACATAAACCGAACAAATTGTTGTTTTATTGGTTTTTCCGAGGCGCACTAAAACCTCTCGCAAAGCCAAGAACTCCCAAGTAGTCATTTAGCTGTCATACGATGTTTACATAGCCTCTGTAGCTTAGCCACCAGCTAATATGTCACTGCTAGCAAGCTACGGCTAATTCTTGAACTTAAATGCTACATTTTCAAACGTGATTTAGGTTTATTTCTTCTCTTGCAGATACAATTTGTGTTCTGATTATGATGTATGGTTGCTAACACTAACGTAGCCAACATTAAAAAAGTAATGCATATACAGCAAACAAGAGGTGATATGTTTAGTTTACAACTTAACCAACACTTTTGTATTCGTTCTGTTAAGCATTTTCGCCTTCTTTTTTTTAATTTTTAATTTAAATGTATTGGTCTTTGTGGTGATCAAAATTATGTATGAAAATGTATGTTTCGTGTTATTTTATTATAGTAATCATGCCACTGGAGTGGAGCTTTAATCTGTGTAACTAAATTGAGACTTAATTCTTAAATTAACAGCTCCTATTATTTTAGATGCATTTGTAATTTGGTTTTACTTTTACTCTGAACTTGTGCATTGTTGTGTCATTACTAGTTTGTTTTATTTGCTTTATTAATCAGAATCAGGGGGGGGGGGGAAAAGACTACACATACAGTCAATTGCACATACCAGCAATTCATCTTGGTGTTTTTGTCACATTGATGAATCTAAACGTACATAGATTAATAACAAAAATTAAACATTTCTTAAAAAATGTAAGGTTTGACTGATTTAAAATTTACACTTTACAGTAAGTCAGATTGGATGTTACTGTATGTGTATAATTCTGTGC